>NC_045157.1:23735764-23768264 GCF_900700415.2 Clupea harengus
TGTGTTTGTGTGAATGCATAGTTTCTTGTAGGATCCGTTGGCAGTCCTGATATGCGGCATATGCGGGAACCCCACTGACCCACCACATGGGTTGCAATTGGAATTAGCTGCTTGGCTCTTTGGCTGGTAATTTGTCCTATGGCAGGGGTGCTCCAGTGGAGTAACCAGCTGGTGACTGTCATTCTCTCTCTCACACACACACACACACACACACACACACACACACACACACACACACACACACACACACACATTCTGTGTTTGTGCATGTGTGTATGTGTGTGTGTTTGTGAAAGTCCATGATATCCTTTTCCACGGTTCAGCCTCGCCTCGTCTTTTGTGCCAGTGGAGGCGGGAAAAAAAACTAGGCATACACATGAAAAAGCCACAACGGTAATTGTGGACACAATGATTTGGTAATAAAACTGTTGGGAAACTAATAAAACGGGCCTGGGGTTGATTGGGCTTTGTGTAATGAATCCATGATCGCCTAATTAGAGGAAGGAAGGGCCGGTCCAAAGGGAAACCTCTGTGGCATGGCTCTCGGCTCTCATGCCCAGTCTAAAACAAGAAGAGCTGTACAATTGCAATAGACGGTCCCATGTGCTTGCATTGTACTGCAGGGCTTATTGCATTTCTTGAATAATTTGTAATACCATTATATTATTAATCCTAATCAAACATATTTTTTATGCTCCCTCAGACAAATGATTAGCTTAAATAAGGCATGAATACAAAATGGCAGAATGTTTTTTTTTTCGTTTGACACTTTGTCGATTTTTCTCAATTAGCATCAGATTATAAATTCAAAACCCTTGCTAATTTTCTACCCCCTGCAATTTAAACAGCTCTCATTTATTAAGGCACAACAGGAACAAGCCTGGTGTTATATGTCTCACAAAAGGGAAGATCATTTGTTGAATTACCACCCCCAGTTTTTCTGATTGTGTGTGTATTTTTATAGATACAATTTCTGTGTGTGTGTGTGTGTGTGTGTGTGTGTGTGTGTGTGTGTGTGTGTGTATCTGTGTGTGGGCAGGCGCTGGTATGGATGTGACAGTGCAGTGTGTGAACTTTGTCTGACTGTTTCTTTGCTCCTTTGAGAGGCTGTATCAGACTGTTGGCTCAAAGGCACTATTTAAGATGACTACTGCTTGCCATTCACCCAGGGTCAGTCTCCTCTTTCGCTCATTGCTACCTCCAGCCTCAAGGTTGTTGTCATGACAATCACATCTCCCTGGCGTTCTCTCCTTTGCACTGACACCCAGAACATTTTCCTTTCTTTTACTTCTTCTTTTTTGGATATGATGCCATAGCAACAAACATTTTAAAAACTATTTCCTGGATTTGTTTGTTTTTATTTTTTCCATGGCCATGCCACTGGAGACGTAGGTACAGTGCCACAGTTTGCAGTCAGATCAATTAAGTATGACCTTAAAAACCTCTGTCCTGGTTTAATTGGCGGTGCTGTGGCAGGGTAATTGTATAAATCAGATGTTAATGAGATCGCAGCTTGTTGTGAAAAACATAATAATGTGTGAAAATGAACATCAATGAGCTTTGTGCCGAGCACGCTTCAGAGCAGCCCTACACACACTCACTTCTGTGGCTTTTTGATTTGTTTTATTTAATAATTATTTAAAAACAAAAATATATATATATATATATATCATTTCCCCCCTCCCTCTCATTTCCACAGCGATGAAGATGGAAAGAGTTATGTTAAAAAAAGAAAAAATCCTTTCGGGTTAGATAATGGCAAAATGGGTGCGTCCACATTAAAGGCGCTTCTCTTTATTTGTGTTTCCCCAGTAGAGCAGTGTGTTTTTGGTGGACTTCAAGAGGCACACACTAACTACCCGAGCGTGTTACTAAATAAATCATTAGCAGGCCGCAGACTGAGAGAGAGAGGGAGAGGGGAAGAGAGAGAAAGTGAGAGATGAAGAAAGAGAGAGAAATGAAATAAAACAACCACTTTATACAAAAGTCATTTATCAGCGGAATCAAAACAGCACAGGGACAGATTAATGAGGTATTAGAGAAGTGGATTCTAAACATTGTCTCGGATTGGGTCCCGCGGGAGAACAGGAGAATATCTGCAGCACGTCCAGCTTGGGGACTGGTTTACCTCCGCTCTCTGGCTGACAGTAATGCAGCACTAAGCTGCTACTCTTCCTTACGTTCAAATAATCATGTCTACCTTTCCACAAGACGTATGCCTCTCTGCCTCTTGCTCTTTGTCTTGCTTGTTTTAAGTCCCTCAGAAGAGCAGTACTGGATGTATAAAATAATGGATTGTCACCCTTAAATTGTTTGGAATTTTTTTCTCATCTTATATACCAGCTCTAATTCCGCCTTTTTCTCTGTAATTGCAGGTCATTTTCATGAATTCAAAATCTTACCAGTAGTCACTGGGAGCTGGGGATCAAGTTTTTCTGTTTGTGTGAGTAAAGCCTTTCCTCCCTTTGTGAAATGTCTCTCCTCTGTGTCTTCGTCTGTCATCTTCTGTTTCCCTCTCTTTGTATTCCTCGTCATTTTGAATTCTTTTTTAAAAAGGCCATTTGGCACGACACCTCTGTGAAATAGAAGTAGTGCTGGTTATAGACATGGCTTTATCAATAGTGATTGCACTGTTGACTGTAGTCAAGTCATAACGGAATTTCTTTTAACCGTAGATATTAGTTACTCACAAAAGCCTCAGCATTGACAGGAGGACTATTTTCCCTGACAGCATTCTTTTCCTATTCAGCACACAAAGCTAAATTTACAGTAAATAAAAACTTGACACGTTACCCAATATCCACACGTGCCATATTTATTACTGAAAGAGAAGTGTTATCAGTTGCAGATGAGTTAGGGCTACACATTAGGTGGTTTGTATTATCCAAATATTTTAATCTCTCGCGTTGGCTGGAGCAGTTTTCGTTCTCATTTTCTCCACACACCTCAATCTTCCCATATAGAGTGCTTTTGATTCTCCTCTCTATGCAAATGTGGGCCAGTGTTATGGGTAGTTTATGGTGGCCTGTCTCTTCAATAAGCACATTCAGAGCTATGAAGAAAGGAGCCTTTTAAGGGATCGCAGCCGCTGCCTCTCCGAAACACTGCCGCTGTACAGCGGTGGTATATTGCTACAATATGTCTTAAATGGGAGTTTTTATTCCGCCTCGGTCGTAATAAAGATCATATCTGGGGGGAAAGTGTTGCTCTAGTTAATGTTAAGCAAATACAAGCCCAGAAGGTATGGTTTGTATTAATCTTTTTTCAAATGTCAGTTGGAGATGAGAGACAGGACAGAGTTATATTAAGCCAGGAAGTCAGCTCTTGTTGGCCCTGCATAATGAGGTCAGGTGTGTGTGTGTATGCGTGTGTATGCGTGTGTGTGTGTGTGTGTGTGTGTGTGTGTGTGTGTGTGTGTGTGTGTGTGTGTGTGTGTGTGTGTGTGTGTGTGTGTGTGTGTGTGTGTGTGTGTGTGAAAAATGGATCCCAACTCAAAGTTCATGGCCGTTTACTAATATCAACACTGTATCCCCACCATTTCTCCTCAAACAGTTTCTTTTGGATGGATCATCTTTCACCTTGCCAGCTTCTTTTTTTCCATTTCCTTTTTTCTCTCTGTCTCTCTCTTCCTGTAGTCCTCTTCTCACCTCTTCGTAGTGTGTGTTGGTGTTGTTTAATCCATTCTCAATGGACGTCTATGTTGACAGAGACGTGGATCTCTTTCAATGCTCTCAGCAGAGGCCCGTATGACAAAGAGACAGCAATGATTGCTACCTTTGTCTGCTCGCCCTGTCAGTCAGCTCAAGTGCAGCTGCCATTGGTAGCTCAGACGGAATAAAATGGGGCAAATATATAATGATAAATATGGGGTGGGGGGGTGGGGGCTTGCATTCCTAATAATTAGGCTATATAAGAACTTGACTTTGTAGGACTACCAATGTGAAAAAAAACACTTTTAAAACAATACATCGACAAAGCTTTATTCTTGTTCCATTGGTGTCAGTGGAAGGGTAAAAAAAGATACAAAAACAATGCTTTTATTTGTGTGTATGTGTGTGTGTCTATCCAGGGGAATGTAGGTAGCAGAAAGGCATTTACACAGGGCGTTTTTGACATAGAATGAAATATAGTGGTGGGCACAGGGCAGCGTTGCAGCGGCTGACCTCTCTAAGGCTCACAGTCTCCTCACAGTAGCAGCTCTCAGCACTGTGTGGACAAGCAGTTAAAATGTAGGCCGCACCACAGAGGCCCAGTCTGTTGTGTCGCATTAGGGCTGCGAACACAGATATTAACATTGATAAGTTGCAGGTTCTCGTCTCTATTTTCGGAATGAAACCGTTATTGTTGGATTGAAAACGACTGACTACGAACAGTAAACATTGCCCCTATGTGCTGGCTTACATCCAGCGGGTAGGGTAACAGTGTGTGCCTTGTTGGGCTACACACATCCAGGTTTGGTTTAAAGTTAGGAAATGTGAGTGTGTGTGTGTATTTATGCTTCAGACAGCACCAGAACTGTGTAGTGTACACGTCTCATTTTAATAACTTGTCTATGAATGTAGTCACTCAGTATGAAACAATACATAACATCATACATGTACACACTATATTTTGAAAGCCACCATTTCATTTCAGTGTTGATGGAGCCCAGAGAGGACATAAATATATAGACCAAAGGCTGACACGTAACACATTGGAAAAGATTGATGCCAAAGAAAAGAAAAGAAAAATTAGGAAGTGGGCAAACTTTTCTTTTGATGGAGACATTATTTTAAAGCTGTCAGGTCATGTTAGAAAAGACTGCACCGCATTGGCCCCGGGGGCCGCGATTCAACATGGAGCCTTGTCTTGTTCATTTTAGATTGTGAGCTCATGACGTTCTTTGGAGCATCCGATTCCCCCAGCGCTCCTATCAGAGAAGCCTTACGCACTCATTAATCTAAATTCTTTTGCAACTTTAATCTGCATGTTTAATTAATCATAAAATGAGGCGCTAAGTCATTTGGGCGATGTGCAGGATGTGTTTTTTTTTTACGCCGCGTTTCAATCGCTTTCGTGTCTGCAAGCTCATTTGGGAAACACCTGAGTGTGTTGAAGCGCAGGCGCTGAGCGGGTCCGAACGCAGCCTTTGTCAGCCTGCGCCATTCATCTTATCAAAGCGGCAGGAGCAGGCAGTCATTTTGGATTTCACTGATCTCTGCACTGATGTCCCCTGAGGAGGATGGCTCAAGGAGTCATCTGGCAAAAATTCAAATAAACATCACTCTCGATGATAATGAAAATGAATAACCTCAGGGTGGTTCTGCTCTCCCTCTGGCAGACTGGCCTCTCTCATCCTCTCCTCTCTTCTCCCCTTCTCTCCTCTCCTCCTCCACGGAGCTGACCCCCCTCTTCATTATTGTTGATGCTGTCGTCGGCATTTTAATTTCATCAACCACTTAAAATCTCCTGTTTCAATAGCTCCAGAGGAACATAAGATTTCATCACTGTGAATTTAGAATAAGATTTAATTGTTGAAAATCCAATTACATTGTAATGAAAGAAATTCCTCGTCTCTCTCTCAAAACATCTGAGAAGCATTGAGTGTTACTGTAGGAATTGTGGCAGTGGATCCTTTGCCGATCTTACTTATGATCCTCAGCCCTTTCCAATGGAAAACTCCAACAGCAGCATCTGCTGGCGGTAGCTTATGAACTCACTGGCCCGCTGTGTTTTCCTCCCTCCAGTCTCCCCAGGCCTGTACACAGGTGTTGAACCTCAAGGTGACAGTCTGTTTTTTCTTTTTCAGCTGAATGTTTCCATACACACACACACACACACACACACACACACACACACACACACACACACACACACACACACATACACACACACACACACACGGGGGATATTATAGCAGCAAGTAACCCTGACAATATGTGCTAAGACGCACAAACCCATCACCGCTACGCAGCTGTGGTCGGTTTAGTCTGAACGACCAGTTGTTGGCGGTGGAGAAGTCATTGATCATCTAATAGTTGACACTTTCCTCCATGTTGAATCACCCTTGTAAGACCTAACATCCTAGCAACAGGCTACCAAAGCCGGGGTCTTGGCCCCTGCCAAAGTTTATTGGATATATGGTCCTTTTGATGGCTTGATGTGCTTTATTTAATTCTCTGAAGAATAAAACCTAATATAGACTTGGCTGCCTTCCTTCCTTTCAAGGTACAGTCGGTACTGAAGAGGCACAAGTTTCACCTATTAACTGTATACGGCAGACGAACAGGACCCAGGAACGTATCATTAATCTCCTGGCTTCCCCAGCTGTGGCGAGTAATGCATAACTAAAAGTCCTGTAAAATTAATTAATGATTTCAACCATGAACTTTTCTCCCAAAACGCAATGAATTCTCCTCAGCTGATAATGCACCCGACCCAAAGGGTGTGAAACCCGTGTTATGTTGAGAGGAGCCAGTTAATTGATTCGCAAATTATTTAAAGTTTGTGGGACCCAGGGGAGTGCTCGGCCCTAATGACAGCCATTTCCACAGAGTTTAAAAACTCTTTCTTTCCCTTACCCTCACCCTCCTCATGTGTTGGACTGTAATGAGATAACAAGCTCTGTCAAAGAGGAGAGCATCACGGAGGAGCGAGAAGGAGAGCAGAAAAGGGAGTCGGGCGGGTGGCCTTGTCAACTTCTGAGACTGACAGAAACACATGACCGTCTGGCCCAGGCGATCAGGAACAAGATACAGGAGCAGCTACCGACATAAGTGCCAGCAGAACACTCAACACATGTTAGTTGATTGTTGTTTGAAATGGAGTAGAATGCAGTCAGAAATAGCAGCAGAAATTCCACGAGAAACGCTACACAATATACTTCTGACCAAGATTTTTTTTTCTAAGCGCGTGCGTGTAAATAAAATGGGGAGAGTTTTTAAGTTGCTTAGCTGGCGAGCTAGTAACAATAGCGGGTATTTCCGTTTGCAGTAAAGACAGAACGATAAACTGCAGCTTAATCTGCTTTACCAGGTTTTCCTACCTAAGCTTTATCAGATACAGTGTTGCAACTACATTTCAGCATCAGTTTATAGGCTTTTCAAAGGTATATATATATATAGCCTTTTTTTAATCTTGTTAAATAACAAATAAAATCTTAGACAATCTTAAATTCCCCCACAAACAGATCATGAATAATTTGTGTACCTCATAAATGCTTCAGTCCGTTTTTTATTGACTCGCATGTTTTGCAGTGTGTTGCTTAAGACAGAGGACGACTCTGTCTCGCTCACTCCGGGTATTTTCGGAGTCGTAATGGGAATACTTATAAAGAGGCTGGGGAGCTGTGGCTTCCTTGTTAAAGAGATATGTTTATGCTGGCCTTCAAAACGGCGAAATAAGACGCTGCTGAGGTCATCTCTGCATATCAAAGCCATCTCTGCAAGTGTGGCTGGCATATGATGGCACATCTGATAGACAGAGGAGCAGAATTTGAAGAAAGAAAAAAGAAACACTCAGGCTAGAGGTTTTCTTTTCTCACCGCGTCATGCTTGGCATCATTTAGTGCAAGTGATATCTGCGTGTAAGTTTGGATTTCATTCACCAGGCTGCTCCCCTAAATGGCCGTAGTAACCGTTTTGAATTAAAGGCAAGATAAACCCAACCGGATTTGCTGAATGAAAGCAAATACAAAAAAAAAAACCTCTGTAGGATCCGAATGGGTCATTTTCCTTTTTTTTTGTTCTTGCCATATGTCACATTTTCAGGAGTTTTGTTTATGGCAAGAAAAGGAGGTCATGTGTTCATGAGCACAGTGCTGTTTTGGACGTGGTAGTTGAATGCAACAGAACGCTTCTTACTGTAATCCCTAACTTGAATGAGTGTGACACCCAAAGCTAATGGTGTTTGACCTGGATATAGTTTATAGCTTCATTGAATCACAACTCACTTAGAACCTCAACATTAAGGTTGAGAGTGTTAGGGTGGTGATATTTGCCATACATCTCTATCAGAAGCCAAGCACTGTAGCCCCTGGTGACTGGGATCCTTTGTTAGATGTTTTTTCTTGCCACATGAATTCTTTTTAAGTTATTTTTTTCTGGTTGGGTGGGGTTAGGTGGCGGTGCGTTGGTCAGCCCATACTAATATTTCCTTTTTGAAACAGTAGCACCTCAGCTGTCGGCTATAGGGGCGGGGGGCATGGGGGGAGGAAGGTGCTCCGTCTGCCCGCTAAAGTGGCTGCATCTGGGCACGGCTATCGGGAAGCCTCTCATCTGGCCTCCATTAGCCGCCGCTGTCATTCAGACACACAGTGTCGACCTGATTTAAATAAAATTAAATGAAGATAGTTGTCTCTGCTCCCTTGGCTTTAGTCATTGCCATAAACATATGCTCGGTGCCCTGCTTCTTTCCATCTTATTTATGACTTTAATTTGTTGTGTGGGCTGTGCTAGAAATCAAATTTAATACAATCCTCCCAGGGACCCTGTCATATAATAACATGGTAATTTCTGTGTATCCTTTTGAAAAATGAGGAAATTAATTCTTCCTGACATGTTCTAATTATTCCGGTGTGAATGGCAAATCCGCGCCGGCGCTCCCCAACCCCTGAGGTGTCGGAGGCAAACGGCTGCCGCCGGGCACCAAGGTGTTAATGCTGACCAGCAGTGCGTTTAATTTGAAACATGAGCAGACACCTTTCAACACACCTTACTAATGTTGGAGTGCTTCACACAAATTAATTCACTTCTCATCTGCCATCCCTGACTCAATGGGGGCTCTCAGATGAAGATAGGACTCTAGTGCTGTATCAGTTAAGGTGTGTGTGTGTGTGTGTATGTGTGTGTGTAAAAATGTTTGTGTGTCTGATGGGACCAACTTCGCTATGTTTTTGCATCTGACAGCATGTGGACATGGGGGACACCCTTGGGGATACTGGAATCTTCTCCCTCCCTCTCTGTCTCGCTCTCACTCTCTCTCTCTCTCTCTTTCTCTTTCTTTTTCTCTCTCTCCTTAAAATTCCCACTGCTGTCAGAAACCCTTTCACACCCAAACCCCCGCCCTGTTGAACAGTGAGGTTTAGAAATGCTAATTTAATTAGACTGTCATCAGCCAATCTTAAATGCTGAGTTTTAAATACCACAGCTACAGGGTTGACTTGTACTCCCCTTCTCTCGGTGAAGGTGTCCGGTCTGTGTCCTCTTTTTCTCACTCACTCACTCCTTCCCCTCTGACTGGCAGGACTGCAGAAACAGTTAGTGTTTTACCCAACTGTACTTCCCTGTTCACACAGTCACACAGGATATGACTATAGAGGAACACGGACTATAGAGCAACACTTGGGGGGCTGTTAATACAATGTTGAACACTAATTTCCTTTTCACCAGCATATCAGGAATTGCTTATCAGCAATTATTCTACAAATGCACTGGTCAGTAGGCTCAGAAGACATTTCATTTCAAGTGTTTGAACAGTCAATTGGTTATGTAACCTTTACTCAGAATATGGTTATTCTATTTGCAAACAGCCCTATGAAGTGTCTCTATTCTTCACCAGGCAATTCCCCCTCCTCCTCCTCCATCCCCCGGCCCACTGGGGTCCCTCCGTAAATCTCCACCTTCTGGGATCATTGATTAATTAATCGCCTGAAATTAAGACACCGTAGTTGTTCCTATATGACATATTTTCTGAATGACAAGGCAATTACACCGGGAGCTTGTTTTATGTTCAAAAAGAAATGTAATCGTCGCGCAACAAGGGAATCTTAATATCATTCTCGGCCGTGAGCCGAGGCGCTTAATGTGAGCTTCTTCTTTTTCACCCCCAGAGCTGAGCAGAATTTATATGATTAGGCAAGAGGGGGATATCCATCCTGTGTGAGTATGTGTGTGCGTGCGTGTGTGTGTGTGTGTGTGTGTGTGTGTCTGTGTCTGTATGTGTGTTTTTCTGTGTGAGGGAGATAGAGAGAAAGAGAGAGAGAGACAAAAGGCTGACTCCACGCAGACAGGCCCTAAACTGGCCATAACATCCTCAATTAAACCCTCCCATTGACATTCACCTCATTTCACTGAGTAGTCATTGAGCGGTCAGGTGCAGTGGAGTCAGCATTGGAGATTTCATAATTAGATGGGGCGTATTATTGGCACATCTCGTCACTCAATTCTCCCTTGTTTGGCGGGCACAGGGACAGGCAGGGATCAAACAGTGCATGTGGATTGTGTACACTACTGTGTAATTAGACAGAAGCAGACATTTGTATGCGGAAAAACACGCGCAGGCCATTATAACCTTTTTTCCACTAATATTTATTGGAGGCAAGCATTCAAAACATCCAGGCATTTGAACAGGGAAAGTACACTCACTCTTTCTCTCTCTCTCTCTCTCTCTCTGTCCGTCTGTCTCATTCTTTCTTTCTTTCCCCTCATGCCAATTATGCACTGTATCTAAGGGGCTGTGACAGGACGAAAAACAAACAAACAGAAATTTTTGTGAACCTTTGGGTTGGGTTAAAACCACAGTGCGGTAATTGATTTGGTGTGTGCGGCCCCTACATGTGTGCGCCTTTGACTCCGGAGGAGAACAGAGGACTCCAAGTTTGGTGGCGTAATGCTTCGCGGAGAAGAGAAGGGCTTTATAGTCTGTGGGTGGGGTCCCCGCCTTACTCAGAGTGAAGAGGCGGAGGCGTCGACATGGACGCCGCGTGCAGAGGGATTATCGGCCTCCGCACTCACTTCTAGCCTTAATCAGTCCCATCTTGGCACAGAAAGAGTCGCCTTCGCGGTGGAAGAACTGATGCATGGCGCCCGGTGACTGCTGCTGCCGCTGCACTCGTGCATGTGTGTGAGTTAGTGTGTGTCTGTATAGTTACACATCTTCTCCTCTCGGTCTGAAGAAGCGGCCACTATACATATACAGGAAAGTGTTTTTCATCGTCCCTTGTTTTTTCATTTCCTTTTTTTTATTTCCCCTGCTCTCCCTTTCCCTCTCTTCATCTTACATGGGTGGCCATTATGAACCACACATCAGCCAGAGCGAGAGAGAGAGAGAGCGGGAGAGAGGGAGAGAGGGAGGGAAAAAAGTGCTCTTCAAGTAGTGGGAACTGCAG
This sequence comes from Clupea harengus, assembly GCF_900700415.2. Classification (NCBI taxonomy): domain Eukaryota; kingdom Metazoa; phylum Chordata; class Actinopteri; order Clupeiformes; family Clupeidae; genus Clupea; species Clupea harengus. The sequence goes on from NC_045157.1 coordinate 23,746,851, forward strand.
GGGCTACGCGTTAGTTTCCATACAGAGAGCAGCCTGCCTTCCTACTGACGAGGGAGGCAAGGGGAGGCCAAACTCCCTGCCAAGGCCCACATGGGCTGCGGTGGGGAATTAATTCAGCAGTCAATTTGACTGAAAGTTCGAAAATCTGTGCTATGTTAGGGGGGACGTGCAGGAGCTGTGTTAATAGCTAGCTTGTTGTCCATATGGTACTGCTTTAATGGAGCACATTTGTTGCAGATGGTGAGAGAGTGGCGTTGGTTGGACAGAGACGCTTTTTGGCAGGGGCCAATTCTTTGAGAGGAAGGGCCACAGCGAGCCGCTCACACTGTCTTTTAACGCCCGTATCTATCCTCCCTCACTCACTCACTCCTCTCTCTCTCTCTCTTTCTTTTCTTTTTTTTCTGCACTCGACAAAACATTGCCCTTGAAATGTGGCCTGTTCTAAATTTAAATCTTTCAACCCCCCCATCCCTCTCTACCCCACCCCTCACCACCACCAAACCCAGCTTGGCACCCCTAGCCGTTATGAGACACAGAGAGAAGAGCAGGCATATTGTGCCCCAGTCACTTTTTCCTGCTCTCCGTCTCCAAACCGCACCTCACTCTCAGCCACGGCCCTCTGTTGTCTCCATGACCACAATGGGGCTTTCGGGAGCAGGCAGAGCTGAGGTAGCTTGGGAGGGAGAGAGGGATAGAGAGAGAGAGAGAGAAGGGATGGGCATGACGACAAAGATGAGAAATGGAGAGGGTGGTAGGGGAGAGAGAAGTCTAAGAGGAGTTGTTGAAGAGTTGTGGCTGAGCTGAGCTGAGCTGAGCTGAGCTGAGTTGAGTTAGAGAGAGATGAGAAAGATTACCAGAGTGAGGGAAAATGAGAGAGCTTACCTCAAAGCTCATGTTTGCTCTCTTCTGCAGCATTAGCTGTGGTGTAGCTACATGTGCGGATGTGGAGTGATGGGTATGCGTATGAGATATTGTTGTCTCTGACTTCATGCATTTCCACAAGTGCACATCCCAAGCCCCTCTTTTGTAATATATGTATTAATATATATCAATATATATACTGTATATATTGTAATACTTTCCTTATTTTAATTCTCAGCATTTGCTATTTGATATAATTCGACATATTTAAGCCCTCAACAAAAGAGTTGTGTGTGGTTGGGTATAGGTGAAATGCAGGCTGACCTCAAGTTTGTGTGAGTGAGAGTGAGAGTGAGAGAGTGTGCATGCATGCGTGTGTGTGTTTTTAACACTCCCGGAGAAGCAGTGAGGAGACACGCTTGATTAGCCATGCCGCGTTCTTACTGTTGTTTTCTCAAGTTGTCACTGCCGGCCGAGCTGCTGCCGCCTCCTTCGGGCCAGGGCTGGGTTCCCCCGCTCTGTGTCTGCGGCCTTGCCCCCTCTCCTCTCCTCTCCTCTCCTCTCCTCTCTACCCCACCGGCCTTCCGACGGTGAGAAAAGTGTCGGCTGAGGCCCAGAGGGCCTCACGGTTCCGCCGGCCCTGCTAAGTGCCTGGCTGCGGCCTGAAAGGCGCAGTGTCCTTGAGTTCGTGCTCACTCTTTCCATTCTCTCAGAGGCTTTGTCTCCAGAGTCCCGGCACAGAGCACCACAGAGAGATGAGTTCAGGCAGAGACAGAAGAGGGGAAGAGGGGAGGGGAGGGGAAGAGAGAGGAAAGGAGAGCGGAAGAGGAGGGGGAGGACAGGGAGTGGGGATAGTGTGTGTGTGTGTGTGTGTGTGTGTGTGTGTGTTGGGGGGGGTGGTGTTTGGCAAATTACTCCCATGTCACAAAAAGCGAAAGCATTTAGGCCCAAGATGCTGGATGTCTCTTACTCTGATGTGTGTTATGCATGAGGATGACTGGGAGGGAGTAGGATTTGAAAGCATGGGAAAAACACTAATTAGTTGCAGCACTTTTTGAATTTCTGCTACCGACTATTGCATTTAAAAAAAAAAACAGCTTGGGAAATCACTGGCTGTCACAAGCAGTGGAGTGGGCAGAGCTCTAGTTACTCCATGACGGGTGTCACAGTGTGGGCAATAGGCTAAATAGGTGAGGTCTGACTGCTATAGCGTGGACAGGGGTCTCGGGGTACAGTTGTAGTGAGCCACTCTGCCTGAGCCCAATCTTCACTCTTCCTCACAGATGTCTGGTGTCTGTTCGTTCATCACGCCCCTTGTTTTCTCTCCTATATTTGTTCTTCAAGTGCTTTTCAAAAACAAAGCATTTATGTAATTGATGAAAAAAAATTTTCAGGCTTTTCAGAAAGATGAGAAACAAGTTGTAGTTGGGGGGGATTGGGGGTGGGACGTTGGGGTAGCAGAGTGGGGGTGGCTAATAGAAACCTGCCGTCCGCAATTGCTGAACACGTGCTCCCAAATTTGCGGGCAAGGCTTCTGAACGACCTCTTGCGAGCAGTGACATCATGACCACATCCTACCCGCCTCCTTGGCGGAGCGCTGCTCAAGGCTGGGGCCCGTGCGGTCGGGCTCCCAGAAGCCACAGTGGCCCCAGCCACACATGGTCTGCAGCTGGACCACCACACTGCACTTCTCTGGGCCCACGCGTGTAGGGGAGGTTAGCCCAGGGAGGGGCCCGAGCGAGTGCGGGCCCCTGCAGCAGAACCCTCCGCAGTAATGATAGCGTATCATCCGAGCGAGGCTTCCAAACCACTACGCAAATGGTCGTTGTTCTTCGACTAGAATATGTAATTAAAGTTCGTCGAAAGGATCCAGTTTCTGTCCTTCCAGTGGTGGCTTAATGTGTAACATGTCATAGTCTCGAACTGGAAGGGTGTGTAAGTTGATGCGTGTTTGTGATGCTGTCATTTGCTTCTGTTGTTGTTGTGTAGAGTTAAAATGGATCTCTATGTATTTCTCCTACCAGAACCCCAAATGCTGACATGGAGGGCTTTCTACGTAGCAGCTTTTTACTGAGGTTAGTTGCTTTCTGTTGTACTACAGGGGCTAAGGGCTAAACTAATCTGTCCTATCGCACACTTCGCGCTAGGCCCTAGGTCAGAGGTGGGGGTGTGTTTACATTTGTGTTTGTGTATGTCAGGGATATGCATCCCAGCTGTATGTTTCTCATGTATGTGTGTGTGCGAGTTTAAAAGCAAGCATAGTCCTTCACACAAAGAGTGCAAAACTCGGCATGCTGACCATGCTGTGTTTTGGTTGCAACAGACAGTTGGGTTGTAAACATGCTCTGCCCTCAGACTGAACAGGCCTCATGGGTGCTGTGCACTGCCTGTACAGATGGAGGCCTTCCCCTCCTCCGTCCCCACTGCATGCCTCTCTGTCGTCCGTCAGTCCCCTCACACGCTGCACAGGTGGAGCCTGGGGGTGGGGGTGGCACACACACACACACACACACACACACACACCACCTTTGATTTGCTAGTTTCCTGTTCCTGTTTTTGTGTGTATGTGTTTTGTGTTTGTGTTTGTGTGTGTTTGAGTGTGTGTTTGTGCGTGGGTGTATGTGTATGTGTGTTTGGTTGTGTGTGTGTGTATGTTTGTGTGTGCGCATGTGTGTGTGCTTGTGTGGTGTACTCAACCGCAAAGTCAAAATAAGTAGGGACGGCACATTTTGTCACCCTTTCTTGTGACTCTAATTAAGAATCTATGCTGTCAGTACACAGACGAAGTAAATAGCAATGGTTATATTCAACCTTCGGCTGTTCTCCGTGCTGAACCACCTTCTGCAGGCTTGAGTGCTGTGCCCTAATTAGCACTGTCTCATTATAGGCAATGGCAGCATCTGCCTTTCAAAGCCTCTGTCAGCCAAACTTTACTAAAGCTAATGAATCCGCTTTGATTTTTTTTTTTTCAAAAGGTCATTTATTTGATTAAATTATCAACCTTTTTTATAGATCCGTTGCATCCCCGACAAATATAGGAATGCTGTAATGATCCTTTCTAATCACACAAAAACAAGAAATTGGCATCATAGTGTTGTATACCTTTTTTTCCTACTCACAAATCTTTATAGTTGTTAACTTTGCCCTTTCTCCTTGAACCAAAAGTTTACATGTTGTGAGTAGTAGGTCAGCTTTGGGCTGCTGATCTAAGCTCCTCACAGCTCAGAGGTAAAGGAGAGAAAAGACCCCGCACAACAAGCTCTTCTGTCTTTTAATTCCTCCAGTTAAACACTTTCACAAGTAACTGGTAGAAACAAGGTTTGAGGGGGTAGTCTTCCGGCCGTCTATTGTTCTTCCCGTGGCTGTGCTACATGTGTCGTGAAACGTAACACTGGCTCTGACCCCCGGGAGGGAGGAGGATCATGGAGAGCGCATGGGATTATTGTCAGCATGTTGCCCTCATCCATTTCCCCTTTCCCTCTAAAGCCACAGAGTGCAGGATTGAGTTTGACTTGAGCCACCTGTTGAAGGAGACCCAGTTGGTTGGATAACTAGCCTCTGGGTTAGGGGGGGGGGGGGAAGGGAGTAAGAGGATAGCCACGTCGCCACAGTTGCCTGTAGTGACCATGACACATATGCCCGAGTGTGCGGTGTACACATACACACACAAACAAACACACACACATGCACACACATATATATACCATACCATCAGCAAATCTTCCTTGTGACGTAACACACAGGATGTTTTTTTTTTGTTTGTTTAGTCTTGAGAAAAAAACGAAACAAAACAAACATAAAAAACGATTTCCTTTTGTTCTTTGTTCGGGGTGATTACAAGACGAGAACACTGTGATTAATCGGAGTAAATGCATCATTATGGGACTTAGCCACATCCTTCTGTCAGTGTCTGTTTTAATTACAACAGAGGCACCAGCAGAACGATATCACGCACACGCACATGCCATTGGGGGGGAGGAGGCTTCAACAATCAGGGCAAGATTAAAGGCAGGCTTTGCCTCAGGGTTTGCCCTTTTGCTTGGCCAGAGCTCACTGTGTCCTGGGGAGACAGAGGAGAGAGAGAAAGAGAGAGAGAGAGAGAGAGAGAGAGAGAGAGAGAGAGAGAGAGAGAGAGAGAGAGAGAGAGAGGGAGGGATGGGATGGGATGGGGGCATAACATCACAACATCATTTATTAAGAGACTAAATAGTGTCAAAGGGCTTCTGTCAGTGCAATTATGTGAAACTATGACAGAAACTCAGTCCCATGTCCCCATGACTCTGTCTATTTCTGTACAGAGCCTGGTTAGGACGTGTTTTTGCTTTCAGTGTCCCCTGCACTAGCTGAAAAGACACAGTTGTGATCTTAATGAACAGATGTCCTAGGGGAGATTTTCAGGATTTGAGCTCAACACAAAGAACGGCTATTTTTGCTCTGTCTTAAATGACTCATCGCTTTTGTTATGAGTCAATAGTCAGGTAATGCAGAACAACGATGATACATTTCGTTCATACAGCACACACATGCCCGCACATGCCCATCATTTTGAAACACTTGAAACGTTCAAAGGTAACGGAAAGTTTAAAGTTTAAATTATGTAGGATGTTGCCCTTATACTGTCTACTAAGAGCAGTAGCATCTTGTTTTGAACATGCAAGTCATGATGCAATACATTTCTTTCCATTTTAAACTTGAAAAGCTGACATGGCTGTCTCATACACAGCAACAATATTTTGGTGAAAACAGTCATGCAAAGCACATTTGAACATTTATCAAGTTGAAGAAACAGATGAGAGGATCGGATTTCAGAAAAAGAGAGATCTTAACTTGAAAGACAGAGAGAGAAAAGAGCTGGGGAAAGAGGAAGTGTGAATGGATAGGGGAGGAGAGAGAGAGGGAGATAGAGAACGGTGGAGTGGGTGAGTAAGATAGATAGAGAGAGAGAGAGAAAGAGAGAGTGAGGGGAGGGAAAGAGAGACGTCTCCTGTAGTCCCCGGCTAATCCCAGTGGGGAGGACCTCCTCCTCCATCTCTGCCATTATTTGATGTAATGAGAGGAGAAAGTGTGTAACACGGAGATTGTTAATTAATTTAGTTTAACAAGATGAAGATAAATGAAGCACTCCGAAGGTTGACTAGGCAGAGGGGCCTACTTAGCGCCCCCCCCCCCCCCCTCCCCACTGTCTCTCTCTCCCTCCAGCCCCCCCCCTCCTGCTCTCCCCAGCCTCACAATGGAGCACTTTTAAAAGGTGTGGAGCGGGGTCGGGCCTGCCCCTCTGGGCCAATCGGAGGCACAGCACTGTTAGCTTCGTCTTTGATTCCGTGTTTAAATCATTTAACTCATCCTCAGGTCCTCAGGCCCCCGCCATGTTGACGGTGTGACTAATAACCCCTCACCCCCACCCCCACCCCCACCCCCACCCCTAGCTCAAAACTCCCGCGTAACTGGGGTAATTCAATCAAACTCTCAAATGCACTCGGGCTCCACCTCATCTGCTGTGCTTGGCAATTTATCGGTTGATATTATCGTCTATGGTGAGTTATTTTGTTTGTCACATCGAGTCACTTCCGCGACATATATTAGTTTTTCTTAGGGGGTGGATGGGTGGGGGCTTCTGGGCTTTTTGACAGCTTGGCATCAGTTGTTCACAGGGCAACTGTGATCTTTCCTTCCCCCCTCCCCCCTCCCAGAGCAGTGAGTTAAAGGAATAAATGGTGGGGGCTGTTTAAACCTGATCCGCCAGGCCTCGACGTTGGGGGCCTCCCCATGTGCCGAGGATGGTCCAGTGTGGCTCCATCCTTTCACCAGATGAATGGTAGGAGGCTAATTCAGCTCGGCGGTTGCTTTAGCGGCGAGGGTTACTCAAGGGTGTGTGTGTGTGTGTGTGTGTGTGTGTGTGTGTGTGTGTGTGTGTGTGTGTGTGTGTGTGGTGGTGGGGGGGGGGGGGGGGGGGTGATGGGGGGGCAGGAAAAAAAGAGAAAGGACACTTTTTTTCATCCACACCCCTTTCAACAAATCAGCAGTCTATCAAGGACCTTCTCTGCAGACAATTCTGTGCGGGCCCGCATGGCAGCACAGACCAATCATTATGGCACCCATTCTTCGCTGCTTTATCTTTCAAGTCAGTGACAATAGGTTGTTGATTGTCTGGACAACACCAGAACAATTACGCGCTCTGTTTTGGTGGCAAGGCAGCATTTTAATGTCCGATCCTCAATAATGGCCTCATTATCATCATTCTTCGAGCCGAGGCCTCTGGAGAAGGAATAGCTGCTTGCGGTACGTCATTATTTTGCAAATTTCAATTAGCTCATCATGTTGTCTGTGCGGCTCGAATCGCAGCTAATTAAGGCCGGGGGCCGAGATTCGCTGCTGCCCCTCCGGCTCGCAGAGTTAAAAGGTAGCACTTGATAGACCAATAAGATGAAGAAAGGTGGTAAAAAGAGGGATTAGAGCAGTTGCCGTAGTAACTCCAACTTCCATCTGCGAGGGAACAATGGACTTGTGTTCCTCCACCACCTTGGTGTAAAAAAAAAAAGAGAGCGAGAGAAAGAGAGAAAGCTAGTGCTCTGAAAGGACAAGACCCTTTTAACAACAAAGTGGAATCCTGGTCTAATAGGCTCCTTGGTGTGAGTTGTTAGCCGAGACCACTGGGGGATAGGGATGAAAGGTCAATGCGTAAACCAAGGACAGCAAAGGTCGTTGTCCCCTTTTACAATAGCAGTTTGTTTTGTGCCTTCATTCGTTTGCCACAGTCGAGGCAGACGTGGAACCTGTAGCTGCGTCTGGCTTTAGACACACACAAGAGGAAAATGAGAAAAAGGGAGAGAGAAAGAAAACACAGAGAGAGAGAGAGAGAGAGAGTGTGAGGAAGAAAGAGAAATGGTTGGGGAGGGGGAGTGGGGGTGGTGGATAACACAGTTCAGTGAGAAGGGGGAAACGTGCCATACAGCCAAAACCCACTTGTTCCTAACTGACTCTAAATAAACACAACTAGATTTATGCCAGAGATTTGGAAGAAAAATAACTTCTCCAATTAGAAGGAGCTGTCAGATGCTGTTTGGACTGCCTCCAGCCATCGCCTTCACTCGTTCGCTCGCTCGCTTGTTCTTCTCTCTCTCCACTGTGCAGAGGGGGCAGAGGGAGAAAACAGCTTTCTGCACTTTTCTATTTGTCTCTGGCACCTCGCCCTCCTCACTGATAACAGTGCTCCCGCACGTTCAACGGCCGGCACGTACACATGCACACATACACACACACGCACACAAACACACACATTCACTCTCTCTCTTTTTCTCACCCTTACACACACAGACGCACACACACAAATGTCCTTTCTGCATGAGCAGCCTATACAAACAGGTACATGTCCTCAACTGATATCACTTCACCAAACGGAATTATTTCTGATACTTTAATGTCATTGAAATGTAATGTACGAATGTTTACGTAGCCAAACCACACACTTTAACTCAGAACTGCGTACATCAAAAGATGGACCGAAATAGGACATTTTTTAGAAATTTAACATTTGAGATTCTCCTTTAACTCAAGTTGCTCTGAAGGACCTGCGGGAACAAAGAGGCCCCACGGCTCTCTCAGGGAGCGTGTTGTCTTCCGAGGCTACTGCAGCATTACAGACAATGATCTATGGTCGCACTGTATGTGTTTCTCCTCACATTTTATGCCCCTTATTACAACTGGAATATGTCTGCTCACATTAAGCTAATTTACGGCCCGGGCCGCTGGAACAGCAATACGGGTTAATGAATTTGGCATTACTAATTAACTGTTATTGAGGGCTGACTATGAATCCAGCAGATGGGGGGAGAATCTGTAGAGCGCATGGCTGCTGGATGCCAGGGGACGAGAGGGAGCAGGACGGAGCCTTGCTCTGGAGCTCTCCTCCTCCTCCTCCTCCTCCTCCTCCTCCTCCTCGCCGTCCTGAGAACCTTGTACTGTACAATAATACTTGTCTAGTCACGCTGCAGACTGCGCAAGTTGTTTTCCAGAAGAATGAAAGCATTCGAAAGACATCAAAACACATTCTTCATTTTTTTCTTCTTCTTCTTTTTCTCCTCCCCTCTCAAAATCCAGTTAAGTCATCCTCAGCTGCATATGTCTGAGACTCAAAAGAGATTTTTTTTTTATATAATTATGTTTAATTTGATAAGAATATGTTGAAGGCAAAAACTGTTCTCAGTGGAGAAAACACAAGGGAAGGCCTATTTTTGGTATGCTTCAACACAGGTGTTTAGCCCGGCTATACAAAAGCTGGGTTTTTCCATTCTTGGAATTATCTATTTTTTTTCTCCCCCTAATCTTAACTCATGCTTAGATATAACCAAGTCATATTTCTATAATTTTGCACGGGTCAAGAGAAGACAAGAGCCGTGAATAGCTCCGATAGACTGTGGAGGTGAACTGAGGTCTTGAGCATCCTATACAATGTACAAACCATCTTCGCTCGGCTCTAACAATGGCTGTATTATGCAGCGCAAACGGACCAGTTACCTCACAGAGGCGGCAGAAAAACAGGAAACTTAGTCAGTGTAACAGGGAGCATTCAGGCCTGCTCAGCCAAAAGCCTGCAAAGGAGGGTGGTGCTTTTGGCTGGTCGTGTGCACTGAAGTCTACTAACCGCTTACACACGAGTTCTTGCTAAGAAAGAAGGAGTGCACACACTAAAGATGGAGGTGACCTCTGTCTTCCGAGTCCGACACGTAGCCGAAGGCTGTTGTCAATCTGGCCCAGATCTGACGTGGATGAAAATTAAGTTTAGAACGAATAGATGGCGTCAAGTTGACAGGGTTTGACATTTCTAAACCAGTCTTGGGAGTAGAGCTCACGGTTTCTGTGTTCATTCAAACCCAGTGGTGCAACATGTCCTGTGATGTTGTCTCTTGTGAAACAGTGCAGAAGTGTGATGTAGTGTCCTGCAAGACACATGGCTGCTCTGACAGCTCATGGGAACCCCCTCAGGCTCATTGTCCTGTCCTTTAACCCAATGTGAGCTTCCTCACTCTACTGCCGTGTCTCCGGTTCCCTCTAAAGTGCCCAAAGCACTTTCTCTCTCTCTCCGCCGCCCACTCCGTCTCTGGTGTTCATTCTCTCGCTCCTCGTCTCTTTTTCCTGTGCCTGGCAAGCCGAGCCTTTTCAATTTAGATTTCAATTATCATGTTAGTTTTGTGATTAGACTTCTGTCCTCCAGGAATCAGACCTCTCCTCTTCCCCCGGTCTCTGAGCTCTTCCCCTGCAATCAGATCGGATCTGATGAATTGCGCATGTAATTACGGAAGTTATTGAATATGCAGATCGCTGATGACTCTCGGTGAGCTTTTCATAGTGCATTAACTCTAACTGTATCAAACAAGAGGGCCGGTAAAGAGAGCCACTCGGCTAATGAGAGAGGTCCAGTGGATGCCATTAGTCAGGGATAATAGCAAGCACTAAAGGGAGAAGAACTCAATTAAAAATCACACAGTCAGATTATGAGCTGGCTTGTTTCTCTCTCTCAGTCGGAATGCATGCATGTATGTGTGTGTGTGTGTGTGTGTGTGTGTGTATGGGGGGGGGGGGGGGGAGATTGGTATGTGCATTTTGATATGTGGGTGTTTGTTCTGTTCTGTACGTTTCTGTGAAAGTAGCTGTGCAAGTTTGTGTGTGTGTGTGTTTGTGTGTGAGTGAGACAAAGAGAGAGTTTGAGAGAGGAGCATGAGTGTGTGTGTGTGTGTGTGTGTGTGTGTGTGTAACGGAAGCGTGTGCCGGGGCTGCAGCTGTGTGTCCGGCCCGTGTGGGAGGCTAAAGGGTGGATGTTGAGGCAGTGAGAGAGTGAGTGAGTGAGTGCCCACAGTGAGCATGTCCTCTCCGCTGGCACAGGCCCCGCAGGGTGTTCATGAATTACTCAACATGACGAGCGTGTCACCACCGACCAAACCCACCTCCATCAGCGCCATCAGCGCCACCACTGCCCCTCCCTAGCTTCACCCTGCCCGACGTGACGCCCATGCTTTGACACAGTCCCTGAGAGCAGCAGTCTGGGCTGCGAGGAGGAAAAGGCCTAAGAGGAAGCATGTCACAGTCTCAGGGATGGAGGGAAAGAGAAAAAAATGGGGAAGTGGGACATTTTGACACCTGGCTTTCTGTGAGTGGCGCTGCCAGTCCCTGTGAAGACATGCCCTGTGGGTTCAGCACATAATCACTCCACTCCTCACCTCCTGGGCTGCTGCTCCTACACCCCACTCCAACACACACACACACACATACACACACACACACACATTACACCCCCACCCCCTTCAGTGGAGCGCCTCTTCAAGTGCTGAAACCTTAAAGTGACTTTAAGTGTGCAAATCTACACTTGACTCTTGCCTTCCCACTGCAGCATGCCCGATTATGTAGCCAGTCATAATACTACAGAAACAAGCCTATTAGCAGAGTAACCTTAAGTGTCTCTGTTAAATGATATCTTTAAGAGGGGAGAGAGAGTGATGAAGTGGCTATTTCAGTAAAGCAAGCATTTCGGTTGCTGCTCCCTTCTTTTCACTAAGTTCATGCATTTTGTCTTTTTTTCATGGAGCTTTTAAATGGTAAAAATCAATGTAATGAAGCGGGCTTCGATATGTGCGGCTCGTGTCGCATTTAATTCAGGAGTGTCTTTCTAGAAAAAAAAAAAGGAAAAAAGAAAAACCCTGGCCTTATTTTTAGCTCCCGCACTGGAGCTGCCGTTTATAGAAAGCAGCCTCCTTCCTGGACTGCCACCACGGTGACGTTTGCGGGGGGATTCTAGAAACAACCGGACAGATGCAAGGAACCTCAGCCTCCAGGGAAGGCCCTCCGACCAGCTGACACGTCAGGCTCCTCTAACGTATATAGCACCTATGCTTGAAAAGCCAGTTTACTGCCTCTGCGGTTCGGGCTTGCAGAGAGCTGCGAGACACTCTGGCATAAATGAATGATGTGAACATCCCTTGAACTAGAATGACTGCGTGTGACTTGTTTCTTTCGCGCATCCTAAGAAATGAGTCCTAGAGGGAGTGTTTTCTGCCACGCTCTCTGGCTCCCCTGCGCACACACACACACACACACACATTGTATCTGGCTAAATGGCTGCATGTTAAATATTTACCCTAAGACTGTCGGCTGATCCACTGTCAAAGTGACACCGGAATAAAGCAAAGCGACCATCTGCTGGCATTATGCTTTCATCGCGCTGAATCGAATGTGTTGTTTGTCGCTTTTAAGAGGCGGCACGAGGATGAATTATACACGTTGCGATTCAAAGTGGAAACACTTAAAAAGTTTTGTTCATGAAAGATATATTCATAAGTTTGTTTTCCCTTAGCGTGTGCTGCGAAGAACGCTTAAAAAGGTTTAGTGGAACAACAGCTGAAGGAATAAGCCCAACCAAACATCTGAAATAATAATAAATCGTTCATTTAGGCTCAGATTGTTGTGTAGTGCCGAAGCATTGGTTTATTAAAAATCTAAACCGCACATTACACTTTATAGAAACTGTATCTCATTGTGCTGAAGCACTTGACAGTTGCCAGTGTTAAGAAGTATTTAAAAGGGAAGCGGTAAGTGCAAGAATTTTTAACCTTCCCATCTGACCCGAGGCCAGGCCAGGGATTAACTTGTGACCCTGCTTTCAGAACACAAAGAGAATGATGTCAGAGGTGGTGGCTGTCTGTGGGTCTGTCAGGCCTCATTGCTGTGTTTAAGGCTCTCGCTGGCTTTAGTGCCTAGGGACCTGTGGCCACTGTACGTATTATTAGGATAATAGGATTGAACTTGTTTACACCAACTGTTGGCTTAACGTGAGGTCAAATAGGTGGCTTAAACTTGGTTAATGGGCTTATTTTAAGGCTCAGATAGCATTGTAGTTGAGTGCCCCGCTAACATATACACACAAACACAAACACAAACCCACACACAAACACACATACACACACAGAGGTGACCTGTGATGGAGTAGAATGCTTATTGGACATGGCTTTGCTGTGTGGCCTTTCGGCTTTCAGCCCCTTGATAACTGACATATTGCGAAAGTCGACCTTTGTCAGCCCAGGCTATTGTTTGCAGATTGGTTGCACACTCTGTAGGCTGTGAAAGACACATCTGCTATGTTGTACAGAGAGAGGGGTGAGGGACTGATAGGGGAGGCAGAAAGGGAGCTAGGGGTGCATGAGACAGTGATGGAGGGAGCGAGATAGAATGAGAGAGTGAGAGAGAGAGAAGGAGGGAGGGAGAGAAGGGAGTTGTTGCTGTGGGGAGATACGCTCCACACATCTCGCACAGGCTCAGACCATATCCACACATCAAATATTTGTCTGGCCTTCACTAGCTATTTACTCTTGGCTATTTGCTTAGGTTATTTAAGTCTATTTGAGCCAGATAGAAACAATGTTACCAAAGAGCAGGCTCTGTCTTCAGTTCCTTTGATAATACACCTTTTGAGTGCATATGGCTTGTTCATTCTTCTCTCCAACCATTTTTTTCCACCATTATGAGAGGGTTTTTCCTATGTTTGTTTTATATTTAATTTTAACCACTAGATTAGCCAATGATGTATGAAAGAGTGATATAATTGCCATTATTACTAATACAGGCATAAAGCCACTGTGCTGTTATTGTTTGCTCTTCACAGTAGTGGTTTCAATTTAGCGCTCGGCGTTCAGTGGGGCTCTCCCCCCAGTCCTCTAAATCATTCACCTCAAATAGAAACTTCTATTTGTTTAATATGCTTTTGATTGATTTAGTGATCGAGACCCGTGTGGCTGGGGCGACCCAGGAGCTCGGAAACAAAGGGCCTCTTTGTGTGCGCCCCGAGGAGGGGGGGAAATGGAGGAGCAGTTTGAGATTACCCGATTATTTCATATTGGCCTGGGCGAGCGGCGGTGGTGGCTGCAGCCTGAGCCGAGCCGAGCCGCGCTGCGGTGGCAGGCGACCACAACAGAGTCCCACCAGAGCATGCAAACGGGAACCAGAGCGCCGTGGACGGCGGCCAGAGACAGATACACAAGCCCCGTTGCACACTTGTGGTTTTTAAAGAAAGCAATTTAGTTAATGATTTCATTCTGAAAGCCTGTCATGATGCATGCGTCTGCAATTGCCAGGAAAAAAATGAGAAAGAAAAGAGGGGAGAGGGAGAGAGAGAGAGAGAGAGAGAAAAGAAAGCAAAGGAGCAGGCTGGGTGTGGGGAGGGGGGAGCCAGTCGCAGACGAAGGTGTTAGTCAACATGACTACTCCTGACGACCAAAGGCCTGTGGCTGAGAGGAGGATTGCATTACACACGGAGAGAAGGGGCCTCTCTGCTCTGCTCTGCTCTGCTCAGCTCACTCCCATTGGCACTACCAGCCAGTCACCAATCATTCCACCCTGCCTCTCCACCCCTTTCTTCTTCTTCTTCTTTTTCTTCTTCTTCTTCTCTCTCCTCTCTTTGTCTCTCTCTCTTTCTGTCTCTCTCACTCGCTGTCCCTTTCTCTCTCCTCCTCCTCCTCTTCCTCCTTCTCTGAACTGTAGTTGCAAATATTTTCCAGTTTGTTGGGAACATTTTTAAGAGGCTACTGTGCTGTTTCATACGGAAGACAACTCCAGGATGTTGTCGAGGCTCAAAGAAGAGTGGTCAGACACATGGTTAGCAACAGACGGGTGAGACATTTTCTGTATCAGTCAGCGTCTAATCCAGTAATGCGCCGCTTCTCCGGGACTGAATGTATGTGCAGTCCAAGGCCCCCCCCCGTTCAACCACGTCTGTCAGCTCCTCTGATTTTATTAGGCTGTGTTTCACATCCTGTTTTAGAGGGCGCGTGTTGGTGCCGCTTTCTGAGCAAAACCAGCCTAGCATCGCTGAAACAGGCCCTGCACATGTCTCCTGTGAACCAAGTTTCAGGGCAATTACTCAGCCCAATGGCAGGAGTGCCCGTTTGTCTTTATGTTCCTCGTCTCCTCTCGTTCTTTTTTTCTTTTTTTCATCGGCCGTCAATCAGTGCGGTAGCTTTTAACCACCTCCAAACAGACACGGGTGCCAGGCATTCATGTGAGGCTACACTTTTTATTCAGCAGCCCCCAACACCCCTCCCCACAACCAACCTGTCACTTTTCCACACACCCTTGACCATGCTCTCCTTTCAACAGGAGCGGATGAATTGGTTGCAGCGGCTCAAATCGGCAATCAATGTCAGTTTCCCCCGACATAATAAGGCTTAATCATAAATCTCTGAGGTGTGGCTTGGCTGGCCCTCCATTCATCAGGGCCTTTTACATGGCCTCATCTGGGTGGAGCAAATGAGCTACCCCTGTTTTGATTTTCCAATTGACGTGTCACATGAAATGTGGCCGTCGTTAGAATACTCCCCTGTTCGTTCTTTTTTTCTCTCCTCCCTCCCTTCTCTTCTTCTTTTGCTCCTGTCTTTCTTTTTTTTCTCTGTTTCTGAGAAGTGTAAAGGAGAAGGAGAACGAGAGAGAGATAGAGAGAGAGAGAGGATGAGGGAGGGAGAGGCAGGGAGAGAGTAAGAGAAGTGGACTGTTTGCAGTAATATTGTGTGGCATTCTCAACCAAATGATGTGGACAATGGGAAAGCAGGGAGGAAAGAATGAAAGAAAGAATGAAAAAAAGAAAGAATGAAAAAAAGTTCTCATTAGAATTAGGGGTGGGTCTAACTGTAACTAATGAGCTGTTGTCCACCCAGGCCCAAGAATAGAGCCGCTTAATCAAAGCAGCGTTGAAGGTAATTTCCTCATTTTTTCCCCCCTTCCCTCCACAGAAATCCATTTATGAGATGAGAATGAGAGGGAACAAAACTGCTTTTCTTTTCATTAGACGCTGCAAATTTTCCAATTTGGGTGACCAATGCTGGCGAGGCTTCCTATTTTTGGAAAAGAAAGGAATTAGGATCGCCACGGAGAAAGCAGGCCACTGTGTGCCGACATTCCAGATGTCCATGCGGCAGTTGTACCAGCCCAGAGTTGTTTTTTTTTTTTTTGCAGAGGCCCGGCTGCCAATGATGACCTCATGAGGTCTAGTCCGAAAGACTGAGCGGCCCAGTCCTCCTCCTCCTCCTCCTCCTCCTCCTCCTCCCGCCGCCCCGCTCGCCAGAATAGCCCCTTCCTTTCATAATCCATTCAGTGACTCCAGTGTCCCGCTCTTCTTTCCTGTCCCTCGCAAAATTACTCCCCCATAATTAGCCATTGTTCCTGCTTTTTTGGCGAGTCGCTCCAAGTTTTTCAGGGCCCCCTTTTCTCTTTTATTTCTCCTCTGCTCTTTCTCTCTTTCTGTCTCTCTTTTTTCTTTCTGCTCTCTGTGCCCCCTTCTCCTCCTCCTCCTCCTCCATCTCCTATATACTCATTGTATATCTCCGTGAGACAGAAAAATTTGCCCTTGCCTTCCCCCCTCCAAACACACACACACACACACCAGCAACCACTCCTTGGCATTGTCTGTTGTCTCAGTAGTATGCTCAGTGCAGACTGTGGGAGACTTTACACTTGATTTGTTGAATCCGAACCTCTCTGCTGTAAACTCTTGACTGCTCTGAAGAAACTATCTTTATAAATGACAGCTAGGACCTGGCCTGAATGGCGCTTTGTTTACTGTTTTCCTAAAAGGGGGCCCCCACTATATTTCATGTGTCAGAGTTGCTTTTCTTTCCCCCAACAATGCTTGATTGTTTCCACAAAAAAAAAATTCAGGTTCCACAGACAGGAGAATTCTGTATTATATTTTCCTGCCAAATTCCGATCTCTGTTTTCCTTCCCCTTCGCTCACAAAGGGCTCATAACTTACTGTCAACTGTGAGGCAAACCACAAAGCTCCACTGTTGCTCAGCAAATAGGCTGTGTTGGTTGATGGCTTGACTGGCTGTAAAGTTTGCTTAACTGCAGCGGCAGTGACAGAAGGCACTTTGGGAACTGCATCCCCCAGAAGGCCCAGACCTCTGCACGTTCAGAGAAAGAGAGCGACAGAGAGAGAGAGAGAGAGAGAGAGAGAGAGAGTGGGGGAAGAGAAAGCAAGGGAGAGAGAAAGAGAGAGAGGGGGGGAAAGGGAAAACAACAAGCAGCTTTTTCTTGTGTCTGAGTGTTCCCCCGCGTCGGGCTCTTGGCTGTGAGAGTGAGAGTGGCTGAGTGACACAGCTTAGCATCGGTGGGTTTTGGTCAGCTCTGCTCCTCTCTGTTCTGTTTGGAGTTCAGCTCTATCTGCGCGCCTCTCACTGGATGTGCACACCGGCTCGCCTGTGGTTGGGAAATCAACGCTTGTGTGTGTGTGTGAGTTTGTGTTTGAGTGTGTGTGTGTGTGTGTGCACACACGCTGAAGATCTGAGGCAGTGTTATGCCGTCCAGCTCTGAAGCCGCGGCCGGCCGAGACCAAGGGGGAGAAGTGGCGGAGAGGGCTGCCCAGCTCTGCGTGTGAGTGTTTATTGACCTGTTACCGGCTAGACGAGCTCTCGAGTGCTCTTAACCAGCGAGTCTCCATCACGCCACCGTCAGGTTGTGCGCAGGGGCAAGGACGAGCAGCGAGAGCCGCTCAGCCAATCCAGAGACGGACGTTTTGTCAAAATGAAACCCTCCAAACAGGATATTATTTCTAATAATTTACTGTGCAAAGTCATTATCGCTGCTCCTCTCAATATCTAAAGTGGACTTTTGGAAGAGGCCTGTGTAATTCGTTCTGCGCTGCCGTCTTTGGAGTGAGAGTTTTTAACAGGTTTTTAAGTTGCCGTTTTTTAACTCAATATGCATCTGGAGAGAGAGAGAGTGGCGGAGGAGGGGAGCTGTAATTGAGTTGATGTTTTGAGGGGGTAAGGTCAACATTGATGGAAGAACAATTTATACAAATTAATTTGGACAACTCTCAAGGTACCTTTTTTGGAGTTAATACATTTCTCAAACCATCTGATGCCTTTTAATGTTATTATCTGTAATTGCTTCTTCCACTCGAGTTTCAGTGCATGTTTCGGTTTTTGTTATTTCCAAAGGGTGAACATATACATTTGCTGTTTTCGGTCATTCTTGAATTCCATTCATTTTGGTCAAGTGAGTATGTTATGCACGGATTACACTGCTGAAAGACATTCTTTCACAATGTTATTGACAGATGATTCAATTGAAAACTGAATATAATCCGAATTGTCATTTTTAAGTGCAAAACTCTGTGTGGTTCACAGGAGTTCGCAGCTTATTCAGAGCGAGTATCATGAGTCCATATTGTTCCTCTCTTTTCGCGCTAACTCCATTTTGGAAGTGCTAAGGGTGGGAATAAGCAGTTGCTCTCTATTGATTTTCATTTACTCAAGTCCTGTGTTGCACTGACTGCCCTGGAGTCCCTGTGAAGTAGAGTGGAGTGTTGACTGAGAGAGAGAGAGCGAGAGAGGGAGAGACTACGTAGGTAACTGACTCTCCTGTGAGGGTGCATAGTCACAATAGCGGGTAATAATTTAATTGTGCTAAACTGTGTCAGTAATTTAGCAGTTGGGAGCTGTCAGGTAGCACCGTCTGATTATACCACATGAACCTCCATTGTCACCTGTAAAAGGTGCTGCTCTCTATCTTTCTCTCTTTCTCTTTCTTTCTCACTATCAGTCTTCCTTTCTCCTGTTTCTCCCGAACAGCTGTGGCGGTTTTGCTACATTCTCCTTCGTATTAAATGAACTAATGGGCTTTATATGGACTGTATACTGCCTGAATGAACCATTTTGAAAATGTCTGAGAGTCAGAACACTTTATTTGTTGATTTATTTCAAGAATGATTTATTTATTTATTCCCTAGCATCTCGTTTTGTAGGATCAGTAAAATAATTCAAGAAGATGATAAATTCTTAGCAATTTGCTTTTGGTAAAATTTGTTTTATTAGACTAACTTTGAGTGTTCCTGTAATTAACTGAAATTTGATGGATAAATGGTGGCATTTCCAAAAGCAGTAAGAAACGAAATTAGATTGTTTGTCCCCAGTTTTAATGGCTAAATGAAAATGTGGCCATATCATAATGACGGAGAGATATTATCTAAAGAAAGCGCTTTTGCTGGGATTTTTCCCCTCACTGTGCCAAGTGGCAGTACTAACACTGCACAGCTAGTGTGCCATGGGATAACCACCAGTGCATTTTCTAGTGTGCAATACAAAAGGAATTGCATGTTTCTCTTTAGAACAGGGTCTGGGATTTTTTTGGGCTTAAGTAGTGCTTGGTGATATTTTGGCTAAAAGGACCTTTGCTCCATAAACTTACATGTCTTAATGTGTTGATAATTTCACCCTGCCCTCCCAAGTCTATTTCTGAACCAGGCGTTTTAGAACTATAACGGAAACTTTCTGGAACTATTGACGGGCTCATTGTGGAGTTTTTTTCTTCTTCCACATTAGTGCATTTCAGTGCAGTATGCCTAGGCATGTGAGCCAGTGCATGCATGTGTGTGTCCATGAACACATGTGTGTGTGAGTGTGTGTGTGCTGTTACCCATGGAAACTTGAAGCCGTGTTATAAGCTAGCTTTTGCCATTTTCAACTTTCTCATCATTATGCTCCTGAACAATGGCTCTCTTGTGTTTTTAACAGGGGGAGGTCTATGTGATTACTCCTATGTGTCTCTCACTGTTAATGTGTGTTTGTGCGTGTGTGTGTGTGTATATATATATATATATATATATATATATATATATATACACACACACACACATTTCAGTTTTGGTGTCAAGGGAAAACAAGGCTAATATTTTCCTCCTGGAATGACCTGTGCTTAGGGAGGCCTGTGGGTTGGGGTCAGGGTTCCGATGGGTAGAGCGTGTATGCGCGCGTGCATGCGTGTGTATATGTGTGTGTGTGTGTGTGTGTGCGTGTATGTCTTCCAGAGGGGCGTTACCTACTTACTTATCACTATTGTCTATAAAAGGTCAGCAGTGTGTGAGGGCTGCTGGAGACTGGGACAGCGGGCAGAGACTCAGGGCTTGTTATGCCGTTGGAGGAAATGGGATATCCACAGACACATGGCCTCGGTCATGAGACCTCGGAGGCGAAGCTGAGCAGGGCTAGGGGCGAGGGGGGGAGGTAGGAGTGAGGTTTGGGGGCTGGGGGCTGGGGCTCCTCGAATGCTAACCAATTAAATGGAGGTTGTTGCGTGATGAAACATTATCAGTGGCAACAATTCATGAGTCAAAGCATTCCAGGAGCCACATGAGCCGCTGCATAGAGAACTGAACTCTTAATCCCTTTAAATGTACTGCAATATTGTCAGCTATATATAGGGCTTTTTTTTCAACTCATGACCCCCACCCCTCCAAAAAGCCTCGGCTGTCCCCCCCAACCATACTCCACCCCACCCACTTAAAGTCAATGAGGCTGTTTGTAACTGGGAAAAAGGCAAGCTGAGTTTCATGCACTTATTGATTAGCTGGGTTTGTTAGCAGTCCATTGTCATTGTGTAATCAGGCATGAGCAGTGGCAGCTCATCAGGAGTTCAAGAGAGGCCACCTCAGTTGACCATACCCCTCTGTTTGGCATGCATAAAGGCCCATATTAGGATATTTACTGGAGAAACACATGATATTATCCATCAGAATTAAGGAATCACTGGCTAACAATGCTGACACATGTGGGGTATCGCTTTTGTGTAGCCTCTGCTGTTCTATTTATCATCTGTTCCACGAACATGAAGATGAGAAATGTGATCATGTTCTTGTTTTTTTGTAGTTTGCTTGTTTACTGGGTGTTCCCTCTGTACTTTGGGATTAGGAGTACCTCTATTTGGCCAGGCTTTCTTTGATGCTCTGCAAGAAGGTAGTTGGTGGCAATGTTTTTTATCAAACAGAAGGACAGAAAGCATTACCAGTGCATATAATCAATCACACATACGAATACATGTTTTGTAGGCATAGCAATACCTGTATGTTCTTTAATCCCAATGATATTACAGTTGCTATGCAGAGCGATTAACCTATTCTCTTCTGGCCTGACCCCAGAGGCTTTTAATGTATGAGGTTGGAAGCGCGGTGGTGGGGGGAGAGGGCGCTCAGCCGCGCACAACCACAGCACTCCGCTCCCCTTAGCTGAGCACACAGGCAACGCTGCCCTCCCAGCTCTCGTAATAAATTATTAACTCCAGCTGACAAATACTGTTACAGAGCCCCGGCACAGATCTGTTGCATTTTCTAACAAGATTGCTGTAGACACATGTTACAGGAGGATGGAGTCAGCTTCACTCACTGCCTCTCTCTCTTTCACCCTCTCTCTCTCTCACTCTCTCTCACTCTCTTTCTCTCTGTCTTTCTCACTCACTGCATCCTTTTCTCTCATGCCTCAGCAGTTTGACTGATGGCTGGAGACTGGGGTAAAAGTGCCTGAGAGACTGAATATTTTAGAGGTAAAATAATACCGCTTGATTTACTGTGTAATACAAAAGAAGTGCTTTGTTTCGCTCGCGCTCCATTGAGGACGGGACTTGTTGTGCTGGAGGCCCAGTCTCATTGGGCCCATGAATAAAAAATGTGGCTGATTCTTGAATCTCTCCCTTCTCTTCAACTAAGATCCCCGCCCACTAGCCAGCCCACCAGCCCACTCCACC
>NC_045157.1:23773264-23813264 GCF_900700415.2 Clupea harengus
AAGATTTTTTTTCAATTATATTTTAAATCTTCAAAGATAAAAAAGGGATGTTCAGAGGCTTTCAGAAGGAGAGAGGGAGGGACAGTCAGAGAAGGACAAATAAGAAAGTTGGAAGAGAGAGAGAGAGAGAGAATATTGACAGAGAGCAACTGTGAGGTTGAATGAGTGTATTCGAGAGAGAAAGGGGATGAAAGTGGGATTGAGCCGGGTGTGAACCCCAACTCCATTGATTGCCCACCTCCATGGTTAATGCCGTGTGTCTGTGTGGACTGTGCCCTGAGCCTGTGCCAGGAGATTACCCTGCCCCACTCCGCTCCCGGCAAGCACCTCCATCCTCAGTGCCCTCACACAGTTCCCCCTGCCAGCCTGCACTCAGGCCGACCTCCCCCATTCCTCCGTCCCTCCCTCTCTCTCCCTCTCTCTCTCTCTCTCTGTCTCCCTCTCACTCTAACTCACTCTCTCTCTCTCTCTCTCCCTCCCTCTCACTCTAACTCACTCTCTTCCTCTTCCTCTCCCTCTGTCTAACCCTCGGCTACAGCACCCTAGCAGGCCCAGTTTCTATACCCTCTCTCTCTCTCTCTCTCTCTCTTTCTTCTCTCTCTTTCTCTTTCTCTCTGCACTCGGCATTCCTGCGTGTTTATGGGGATTATCAGTCCCATGGCCCTCTTCACATCCCACCCCATACAGAGACCATCCCAAGCATTCCTGTGCTTGCGCGGCTCTGCTCTTCCTCACTGTTATCGTGCCGCGCTGGCGTGATAAAGCCCCCTCCGGCGGGGCTGCCCCTGGGTCTCCCTGCCTCTGCATGTGTCTCTTGCCAGGGTAATGGATGAAGTTATGCCCCTCTTATGTCTGTGTCAGGCAGGCAAGCCCAGCAGATATACGAGCATGAGAACCTCTCTTTTTTTTCTCTCATGACAAGCAGATTCAAGTAGATGTTGCCCTTTTGACACCATAGTTACCTGTGTGGTTACGGTGGGGCGTATATCTCTGTGATTGGCTTATGAGAGAGAGAGAGAGAGAGAGAGAGAGAGAGAGAGAGAGAGAGAGAGAGAGAGAGAGAGAGAGAAAGCGCTCACACACATGGACATGCGTGTACACACATGCGCGCACGTGCACACACGTACGCACACACACACACACACGCACACGTACACACAGGCAGCACTCTAGGCAGGCCGGTAAGACAGCGGTAGCTAAACACTAAACCACACACAGGTGGGACTGAAAAACAACAGCAGTGCGAGACAGGGTGCAGATTTACAAGGGCCTGCGGGGTTCTCCTCGAGAGGAGGCATCCACTCAGAAATGAACAAATTACACAGCACTCCACAGACTTTTATAAAATTACAATGGTGAGACTTTCAATTGTGCTGCTGTCACAGGTCTTTGTCTTTGTTGCCTAACACAGTTACCTTGCAGTACTATTCGCCTTAAAGATGTATGCTCCAAGCTAAATATGGCTTCCAATTCACAATGTAAAACTTTAGTCTGTACAATTAATTGTGATTAAAATGGGTGAATTCCTACTTTATGATTTTAGACTTCAACAGAGCATGTCTCAAGATTATGGTGGGTGGGTGGGGGTGCAGAAAAGTAAAGTCAAACAATTCCACCATATTTTCTTTCCCTCCCTCAACCCCATTTCTTTTTCTGTTCTCCTCCAGGAATCTGACAGCAATAAAGTATGTTCCCTGTACTCCTCCTTCCGGAATAACTCTACCTCTCCGCACAAGCCCGAAGAGGGGGCCCGGGAGCGTGGCGACCTGCTGAGCAGCTCGGCGTTCGGGACGCCAGAGCGCCGCAAAGGAAGCCTGGCCGACGTGGTGGACACACTGAAGCAGAAGAAACTGGAGGAGATGACAAAGACAGAGCAAGACGGTATGAGATTCCAGTCCAATGTGGCCCTGGCTCTGTGTGTGTGTGTGTGTGTGTGTGTGTGTGTGTGTGAGAGAGAGAGTGAGTGTGTGTACTCTTGGTTATGTGTGTCTCTAACTGTGTGTCGCTGTCTGTGTGTGTGTGTGTGTGTGTGTGTGTGAGAGAGAGAGAGTGTGTGTGTACTCTTGGTTATGTGTGTCTCTATGTGTGTGTCGCTGTCTCTGTGTGTGTGTGTGTGTGTGTGTGTGTGTGTGTGTGTGTGTGTGAGAGAGAGAAAGAGAGAGAGAGCAGGTACGTCTCAGTGGATTCATAAACGTATTTGTGTGTGCTCCCTCATGCATAACATACATGTGTAGCCATATTGTACTCTATGTATGTAAGCCTTACGCTACACTTGAACAAGAGCCCTGGAGCTGTCGACCCTTCACACACCAGAGCAGTGACATGCACACACACTGACACACACACACTGACACACACACACACACACACACCCACACACACGCGCGCTCATGATATTCCTTCAGGCCTATAGCAGTGGGCAGACTGACGTGGCTGTGTTTCCAGTTTGTTCTGAACTGCATCCAGTGTGACAAAGAGTGGGTGGCACTCCACCTCAGCTTAAGTGTGGTCTCCGGGCGGTGCCAAGCCAAACTCCCAGGCCATAAAACACACGCCACCGACCCGACGCCAGGAACATTACCTTTTTATTCTTCAACACAGGCTACAGTATTCATCATACGCAAAAAAAAAAAAAGAAGTCAGTTAGCCAGCCACCAAGCAAAATAAGGCTCAAACTTATTTTCTGGCCACATCTACTGGGCATCTGGAGCTTCCCTTAATACCGTTGACAAATCTATTAAAGAAAAACGAGGAGGGGGGAAATAGGGGGAAAATATGCAGATTTCGTCTCTTATTGCTCAACCAACCATAAAATATGGCTGCCGGTCATTTAGTCTGTGTCCAAAGAGGAATTCTTGACTTATGCAGATGTCCACCGTTAAATTGAAGGTATTATTTTTGTGGGGAGGATAAATGAAGTTATGTGCCAGTATATAGAGACCGTGCAGTCATTCTCTGGTTCAGAAAGAACCTTTACAAGCCTCCCCACACACACACACTCCCACTCCTCCACCTCCTCCCCTAACACAACACCCTTCATCACCGCCTCTTCCCTGGCCCTGCATCCTCCATCCACCCGTCTAGCGTGTGCTCCGAGGAACGACAGTAAAAAACAAATATTTAAAAGTGCCGGCACGGTAGTTCCTCAATTCTTAATTAGCGTTGCTGAAGGAACGTATACAGCAGGACAACGTAGCGCAGCGCTGCTCCACTCCACTCCACTCTCTCCCTGGGGACCGCGCCGTGTCGTTTAGCATCTGGGGAGCGCTTAGCTTAAGCACTTCATCAGACGAATAAATTAGACCTTAACTCGCCTAAAAATATTTGTCTCCAATGTTTTTTTCTTCTTCTTCTGCTTCTCTTCCTTTGGTCTTTGTATGAATTACTAGGGCTTGGTTGTTGATGGCCATTAATGCAATTTCCCTTGTGGGTGCACCAACATTGTATATATTTGTATTCTCAAAATCATCTTCAAGATTTTACATGAATAAACCTAAGTTAATTTATACAAGGATAGCACATGTTTTATTATGATCTGCCTGCCTTGTTAGCAGTAGTTGAACAAATGGTGAAAAAAACAGCTGTTTCTTTCAATGTAAGATTGCACTAAATAAGCTTTTGAAAACAAGAACAAGAAAATAATCTGTTTCTATCTGTTCAATTTCAGTTCTTAATTTTAAAGTAACAGCATCCTTAACATAGTTGTATTTTCACAATCGAACTACTGTCATTATTATACAATAATGTCCTCCCTTACTGGTAGGGCATTTCTCCTCTCTCCACTGGTATCTTCTATTCTCCTCTCCTCTCCTCTTCTCTCCTCTCCTCTCGTCTCCTCCCCTCCCCTCACCTATCCCTCCTTCACTCCTCTCCCCTCTTCTGCTCCCTTTCCTTCTACTTTCCTCTCACCTCTTCTCCTCACCACTCCTCTCCTCTTTTCTCCTGTCCTCTCCTCTTGTCTCCTCTTCACTCCAACCCTCTCCTCTCTGGCCTGTGTGCTGGAGGCCTTATGCTAATGGGCCCCAGCTGGTGAGGCCGGTTGTTGCAGTAATTTAAATGGTCAAGTGCAGCTTGTAATCCTGGGCCGTATGTCGGCGCAGGAAGGAGAGGGTGCTTCAGCGCCCTGTACAGCTGTTTTAATCTTCCCTTAATAATAGAGACGCCGCTCCGCTCATGCCCCGGCTACAGCACACCACCCGAACCAACTCCCTTGTTGGGGGAAATTAGTTTCAGGGCAGGCTGATGTAGGGCAGGGGCGAGACAAGAGGCTGCTACAGCTCAACATGGCCAACTGTGCGCCTCAGTTAGCCCAGAGGCTCTGACTCAGTAAGGATGCCGGGAGGTACCTCAGTCTCAGAGAAGTCTCGGTTGCTATACTGTCAGAGGCTAAATTCAGCTTTTCTTTCCCCTGTTGGTCACCATTGTTATGGTGTCCCTTTTCTGTCTTGTGATGTTGGCGCAGGCTAACCAATGTGTGTGAACTTTAAAACATCCGGATTAACCCATTACACAAATCTGAGAGCATTTGAGAGCCATGTGTTGCTTTAACGACGTGGCTAATGTGAAACAAAGCTCGCGGGTGCTAAAAATATCACTTATCTAAGCGTGATATTAAGGGAACAACTGGAGCTCCTAATCCCTCCTGCTCCTCTCTGCTCCTCTGTCTTGGATCAGTGTTGTCTGCGGAGCTCAATTTGACCATCTGCTCGCGCCATTCTAAGTGCCGTGAGCTCAAGACATTCTACTGGTGACAATTACAAGGGTGTACAATTGTCGTGTTCTAAATAAAACAATGTTTCCAGACGAAACCTACAGCACAGATTCTTATCTCACCAGTATCAGTTTCATTCTGTATAATGGTCTCAAAGAATGAACCAATGTTATAATCCCTATGGTTGCAAAATAGAGGGAGCTTTTATTTAGCGGGGACAGTGTCCTCGGATCTTTCTTAGGATGAGGGGATAGATAAGGTAGAGGGGCTATATTTGGCCCGGGGGTGAAGAGCAACCCCAGTGGACATTGGCTGAGGCTCCTCGTCATGACCCCCGTCTCCTCCGAGCTAGCAGTTAATGGCGAAGCGGCGAAGCGGTTAATTAAATGTGTATCGCTGGCGCGGGTTCGCTGCCCTTAAATTGAATAAAAGCCCATTAGGGGTGGACGGCCGAGTTTGCTTAACTGGACCGCCATCATCCTGCTCTCTGCCTGAACCCAGCCCAGTGGCTGACCACCTCCACCCACCCCTCCACCCTCCACACACACACTTCCATTCGTCCCTCTCCACCCGACCCCCCCCCCCCCCACACACACACACACACACACACTTGCCCCTTTCTAACAGGTTCTTAAAGTGCTCTAAGTGCCTGTGACTGCTGTAATGAATGAAAATACCCTCTCTCTCCACGCCCAGCGGCCGCTGCGGCAGCTTGTATAGTCACCTTGGCCATAAAAGCTCTGCTAGCTCGGTGCAGCCACCGGGAGGGCTAACGATTGTGTCCGCTGTTTATTTACTATGTATTGTAAATGTGTAATTTATAGAGTGCTCCCGCAACAGCGCTTGTCAAGAGTTAAAAATGTTGATGTTGGGTCGAGTGGGGAGGTGGGTGGGGGGCTGGGAGGGGGCTGGAGAAACTAGATAAATAAAAAATGTTTGCCTCTGTTGTACAGATCCAAGGTGACCTTGGTTGGATTCACGGGCAATTAGGCCTGCTTTATATAATGCACCAAAGTAATCAATAGAGGAGTGAGCTGTGTTTTAAGCTTCCCCTCAGGTGGATGGATCATGATTTGTTTATGACCCTCTGTGTTTTGTTCAAATTGTCCCTGAATTTACCCCTTGAAGCTCTTTACAGCATTTGATGGTCTGGATCCATTCTCTGTTCTTCAATTGGATTTATTCAACAAATGTCTAAATTTACTGAGCTCATTGCATTTGTTATGATCAGAGAGCTTTATGCAACATGCATGGTGATATTTAATTCCACACGCCACAATGCCTGGCTGAACAAGCAGCAGGAAATGACACAAAATGCTTTTGAGTCACACATTTGGTCTTTTTGCAGTCTCCTAATTTGAAGGGCTGTGGGCAATTTAGCCCTCGCTCGCCCCAGTAAAGAGCTCGCTGGCGTCCACTGCCCGGGCATCAGGAAGGCACTCACTGTGCCAACTTAGTCAGCAGTCTTGTATTGCCAGGAGTGGTGGCTGGCTGCTGGTAAAAGCTTGTTATCTGCTAATCCATGCTTAGACCCTGGCTAGTCTGAATTACAGCATTACATGTTTCAGTCAGAAATGTGGCAGGGCTTTAGGGGCCGGGGCCGGGGCCAGGGAAGTACAGGATGGCTCAGTGTGCAGCCGCTCAGTGTGCGGGGCCTCCTATGAAAGGAGAAACATCTAGCGTATAATATTACACCCTCAGTGGCAAGGGCCCACTGGTTTCAAGCGATAGGCTATCGATTTAAAGGATGTGTCCAGTGAAATTTGATTTTGTGTGGTTTTTTGTTTTGGTTTTTTGGGGGGGCATGAAATGTGTTTGTGTTCCCTGTAATTGGCAGGGTTGTTCCCAGAGCCTTGTGTGAACACACTTAAATATGCCAAGTGTCCCTCGGAGGAACAGGTGGGGCGGGTGTCCCTGTCCAGTGAGAAATACGCCACCCTGAATGACCTGACCCCATGGGGGGTGGGGTGGGGGGGCACTCGAGCAGTTGTTAATGTGGCAGGGTTAGGACTTTCACCCAAGTGGTAACCTTAGCTCCGCACAGAGAGAGAGAGTGAGCGCGAGAGAAAGAAGGATAGAGGGATGGATGGAGGGCCAGGGAAAGGAAGGGAGAGATGGGAGGGAGGGAGGAGGATCTGGGGAGTCATTTGCTCCAGAGAGTTAGATCACACCTGGAGCCCCTGCAGGGCCAGGGGACTGAGGCACGGATAATGGCTTTACCGGTGGCCATGGGGGGAGAGCCTGTGTGTGTGTGAGTTTTTATGTTTGTGTGTGTGCATGTGTGTTGGAGAGAAAGAGAGAGAGAGAGAAAGAGAAAGAAAGAGAAGGGGGACGCGCTACATGTCAGGCCCTGTGTGAGGGGAGAGAGGGAGGGGGGGAGGGAGGGAGAGGAGGGAGAGGAGGTGTAGATATTTAAAGAGCCCTCCTGTTGGAACAAACATATTTCAGCAGCAGGTGAGCACACTCCTCCCACAGTGAATCTCCTCAGAACAGTGAAGAGAGGTCTGTGCAGCTGTGTGTGTGTGTGTGTGTGTGTGTGTGTGTGTGTGTGTGTGTGTGTGTGTGTGTGTGTGTGTGTGTGTGTGTGTGCGTGTGCGTGTGCGTGTGTGCGTGCCCATGAGATACAGTCCTGTAGTGCCAGGTAATTCACTAGGTGTGTTCCTATCACTCTGTCTATAAGAAATGTTCCCATATCTGGCCACATGTGACTGTCTCCTGTTAGAACCGTCTTTAGAATGGGACCTTCAGTAGAACATTCCTGTCAGGTCCTACTGTGCTTTCAGCATCTAGGTCAGCATCGCATATCCACATTATTTACCCCAGAGCTCTAACTTCAGCCTGCCGGTCCAGTCAAGCACTCCACAGTATACTCCCTCCACTTCACACAGTCCATAGGTTACTTGTGTGTCTTTGGTGGGCTGGGGAGATGGGGTCATTAATGAGTCTGAGTGACCAGGGAAGAGAGTGTGGAGAGTTGTTTTAGCGGACGGCATCTTGCTTGCTCTTTTTCTTTTTTCTTTTTTTACGAGAGGGTTAAAAAGGGTTGCCGTCAAAAAGAGCACGCTGGGGATATGCTGGGCACGGGGCTCCCGTGTCATCTGCCTCTGTTTTATCTCACCTAATTAATATGAATCTTTGTTATAATTATGTGTGGCGCTGGCTCCTCCACTCGATGCATATGCGATGAGGCTGGAGACCCCTTGGCCCTTTTTAATTTGTTGGCCGCCGGCTGGTTTGAACCTGAGATTTTGGAGGCGCACTTCAAACACGGGGCTCTTCTCTCCTTTCCCTCTCTCTCTCCCTCTCTCAGTCCACCAATCCCTCCGGCAGCACACACTGGCCAAACATCAGTCAGTCCACCCCTCGCTTTTTTTTTTCTTCCCCTCCTCCTCCTTCGCTCGCCTCTTCTCTCCTCTTTCTCTAATAACGTGCGTTCGGGTTTGCCCAACTTTGACTCCAGCCACCTGTCCGCTTGGATGAATGGGATGGGTTTAATTAGGACATGTGTAAGACTGCATGTGTGAACATGTGTCTAGTGTGTGTGTGTGTGTGGGGGGGGGGGGGTTGAGAAAGAGAGAGAGAACATGTGTACAGCGTGTGTGACTGTGAGGGTATGTTGACTGATAGAGATGGGGAGAGACAGAGAAAACGAGAGAGGTAGAGTGTAAGCTAATACATACGAACACGTGTGTGTGTGTGTGTTTGAGTGTGTGTGTGTGAGTGCCTATCAGTCCATGGCCCAGTGCTCGGCCAAGTGCTCTTTCTCTCTCTCCCCCTCTCTCTCTGGTCTGTCACTTTGGTTTGAATAGGTAATGCGGAGCGCTGCTCAGGCTAAGGAGACATGAGCTGGAAACGCTTGTTAGGACACATGATCAAAAGCCGCGCTCTCTTCTCTGCCAATCAAGCCTCATGTCACCCTGTGAAGCAGACGTTAAATAGATTTTTCGGCTGCGCGCCGTGGGCAGTCTGCCAGACTGACGTGCAAACTTCTCCCCCTTTTTTCTCTCGCATGTCCCCCCCACCCACCCAACTCCCCCTAAACTAAAAGATAGCCGGCCGGCTGACCGACCTGCCGCTCTCCGACTCCTCTCCCTCGCTCTGATGCTGGAGGTCTGCCCCGCTGCCCAGCCCTCTGACAGAGATGAGAGACGGACTAAATAAAGCTGACAAAATGCTGGGGGCTGAACCAACTACACACACACACACACACACTTTCTCCTACACACTCGCATTTGCATTGGATAAATACAGCCCACTTTAGTTATGGCTTTACAACTCTCTATATTACAGGGAGCGTCCCACTGTCCTCTCCAGTGCTTGTGTCTTTCACTGCACAGAGGCACCCAGCAGGGCTTCCGAACACTGTCAAATGGATCTCTCTCTCTCTCTCTCGCTCTCTCTCTCTCTTCCTCTCTCTCTCTCGCTCCCTCTCTCTCCTTCTTCCTCTCTCTCTCTTTTCAGATGACAAAACAAGCAGCTGCCGCTTTTTCAATGTGCCATTCTTTCCCCCCGCGTCCGGATCACCTTCCCTCTTCTCATATTCCGATTAGTCAACAGTAGCAACTGCTCCGGGAGCATTCCAGGAGCCATCTTCCCCGGTCTCAGCTGTTGACTCTGTCCCCCCTCTGTGTTCCACCGGAGCACAACGCCTCCATTGTACGCCCCCCTCCCTCTCTCCCTCGTCCTCCTCCTCCTCCTCCTCCTCCTCCTCCTCGTCCTCCTCCTCCTCCACCTCCACCACCTCTCGTCCCAGGGCTGGAACTCCCTCCCCTGATAGGAGGAAACGGGTGTCTTAGAGAGACAACCCATAGCCAGGCCCCGAACAGAGGCCTGTTTGTCCTCGGCGCCTCCTCTCCTCATAGGTGCATCTCTTCGGCCAGGGGCAAGAGGGTCTGCTTGCTCTCTCTCTCTCTCTCTTTCTCTCTCTCTCTCCCTCTCTCTCTCTCTCTCTCACAGCTCTACTCTCAGTCAAATTTCACACGGGCCGCCTGGGCCATCGCTCTCTTACAGAGCTCTACACTCTCTCTGAGTGGCGCAGTGTGCTTCTCTGCGGTCGCCGGGGGGGCCCGAGATTCAGCTGTAGTATACAGAGTGTGCATTTTATGCAACTGATATTAGACTGGATGCTGCTGTTCTGGAGTTGGCGGGATGGAAAAGGCAGTGGTGTGGGTTAGGGGGTGAGGGGTGGTTAGTGTTTTAATTAGCTCACTGTTTTATGTTGGCGCTTCATGTTTGGAGCAGTACAGTGTATGTGTGTGTGTGTGTGTGTGTGTAGGGGGGGGGGGGGGGGGGGGTTGAAATGCTGACACACAAGAAAGCACAGAGCCATTAATGGTCCTAAATCTGTCATTGTGCTATGGAGGCCCTTATGTGGAAATGGCAGGGCCCTTTATGTAGATTAAAATGACTGTGATCAGCAACACACACATGGCCCTACTCAGGCTAAGGTGGCAGCTTGCAGGGGCGGGAGGGTCTCCCAGTGTGTGTGTGTGTGTGTGTGTGTGTGTGTGTGTGTGTGTGTGTGTGTGTGTGTGTGTGTGTGTGTGTGTGTGTGTGTGTGTGTGTGTGTGTGTGTGTGTGTGTGTGTGTGTGTGTGTGTGCTAGGGACGGCACTCAGTTGGTGTGTCATACCCCCCACTCTCACCCTGCGAACCGATCAGAATTACTGTGCCCTCTTCCTTGGTGTTCATTTCCCAGGCATTCTGTGCGCATAACTGGACAAAAGAGCCGGTGTCATCTGACCGTGATCAAAATAGTGTCAGTGTAACTCACACCGTGGCCACAGACAGCTCCGATGGGCAGCTAATGATTTCAGCGAGCATAGCAGCCCTGGTTTATAAGCCCCCTGTACAGTACACTTCACAGCTCAGACATGGGACATGACAGCAGACAAGATTCCTCCCCTTAGCAGTTACATTGTGTTTTCCCCTCATTCGAAAGTAAACATGAATATTTTACACAGCACCTTTGATGGCTGTGTCGTGAACAAAGAGACTGTTTTATCACACGCTCAATCAAACAAATCTCTCTTGTTCTTTTTCTTGTTCTCTTGCTCTGCTATTTTTTCTTTTTTTTTTGTTGGATGATGTTTCACGCGTGCCAAGAGGTGGGATGGGGATGTCAGGAGACACAGATGGAAACATGTTTTATTGCGCTGCGGTGCTGGAGTGCTGATGATTATAATTATTCGGCGAAGGCCATCTCTCTTTGGGAGTGGCCCTCATATAATTTTAAAGTCTCAAGAGGTCGAGTGGTTAATATGCCTTGAGACCCTTCCATCCGACGTATGTCATGAAGTTTCAATGATATGTTGAAGTTATGGGTTTGGATTATAATTAATTATGGCGCGGTTGGAATGAGATTTTTTTTTTTTGCTGCACCTCCAGCACCACTTATCATAATGCCGCAATTAGTAATTTGGGGAGCTGGGGGCGCTTCACGCTCCCCTGCGCATGTGTGAAGTGCCTTTCGCTAGAGGTACCTCTCACCACTGGTCTTGGTCTGGATCTTTTACCCAAAGTGTGTGTGTGTGAGTGTGTGAGTGAGTGACTGACTGACTGACTGAGTGAGCTCACCCGGTTTATATTCCCCCCAAGTACTACACTCGCTCATCTCAGGACACGAAGGGTTGGAGAGAGAGAGAAAGAGAGAGAGAGAGAGAGAGGCAGACAGAGGCAGGCGTCTCGGTGTGAAACCTGAAGGCGATCGTCCTTTCACGTAGCGTGGCGCAGCTCCTGTGGCTCCGTGTCAGAGAGAGGGAGAGGGGGAACTGGCCCATTCAAAGGAAAATACGGGAGCCATTGTTGCCGGACAGTTCTGGAACAATGGGGCATTGAGGCGCTTAGCTGTAGGCCAGCAAGGGGACTTCCTAGAAACTGGAATTCTTAACCTTTTGAAGTGCTATGGTTACTGCTCCATCTCTCCTCAGGCGGCCCAAATATCATGATGGATAAACCTCTTTTATGCGCTCTCCCTCCCCACCCTCTTTTTTTTTTGCAAAAAAAGGGAAAGATAGAAAATAATAATAGCCTGAATGAATAACAGATGGGATTGTTAAGTTTCTGCAGTCGGGAGGTCTTACATCCATGCCTCTGAGATCTTGGCTCACAAGCTGACTTTTGTTTGACTGGAAAGGAACAGTAGCTGGTGGTTTGGATGGTCGTGTGAGTGTGTGTGAGGCTGTGTGTGTGTATGTGTGCATGTTTGAACATGTGTGGTGATCGGGGAGCTGCAGCTGCATGCAAACTGTTATGTGGAACAGAGAATGGAGGTCGGCAGCTAAAAATAGTGACCTTTGGACTATGAGTGTGCAAGTGCTGAACCCTGACATGGGTAAACAGAGCTGACTGCACAGGACCATAAACATCTTTAATTGCTGCTCCGTAAAAAGTGAGAATGTCAGGGACGGCAACAGAAAATGCGCCTCCTTAATTAGACAAATGAATCCCGAAAGGGAAAC
This sequence comes from Clupea harengus, assembly GCF_900700415.2. Taxonomy (NCBI): domain Eukaryota; kingdom Metazoa; phylum Chordata; class Actinopteri; order Clupeiformes; family Clupeidae; genus Clupea; species Clupea harengus. The sequence goes on from NC_045157.1 coordinate 23,785,435, forward strand.
CATTCCCCCATTTTATTTCTTTTTGCAGTTTGCACTCCCAGTTCATTACGAAAATAACTTCATGTGAAGTAATGGCCCTTCCTCTACAAACAGACTTTAACGATAATTATTGATCATGAGTAATGTCTGGCTTAATGTATATTTTTGGGGATTTCGATATGATCTTAGGGCTTAATTTCCATCAGAAACGCATAGAGCCTATGTTTGTTTAAAGCAGTGAGATGGCCTGTTTTTAATCCGGAGTACGCATATGAGCCGTGCATTTGTATTTTCATGCTTGAGATGTGCTGGATCACATCATCTTTTCGTTGAAGCCACTGCTTCAATTACTGTGTGTATTGTAGAAAAAAAATCTCTCGAGCACATCGAAGTTGCCTGGCATTTATGATGAAATAAAGTTTCGGTGGCTACGCCAGACACTTGGCTTCACAGCAAATTTTAATCTATTCATGTGGATCCTATTAGGCTCTTTTTGTCCTTGTAGAGTCTTAGGCACCCATTAATTTAGTAAATCACTCTGAGCAGCCATGATCACAGTACGCGGCATTATCCACACATTTCTATTAATTTAGCATAGATGAATAAACGCGAATGTTTTGGAGCATTGATTAGCAGAAGAGTTTATGTCTGACAGTTAGATTGCAGGGTACCCAACAAAAAATGGCTCTTCTGCAAGGTACCCAGTAATTTATTTCTTGTGTGAAATTATTATAATTTATTACAGTGTGTGGGCCCTAATGATTACCGACATCAAATGGAAATTATAAATTAAAATTAAGTCCACATATCTCTGCTGCTAACACTCATTTTCGTGAGTGCTGAAACCCTCATCAGCAGCGCACAAAGTTTCGCAGGATGCCTCCCTCTGTCTTTAGTTTTATTTTTTTTTACTTCCCACAAGGACACATTTAAGACAGTGTTTCATGCGGGATCAAACAGGTTCTACTTGTTCAGAGACAGTCTTGAAGAAGGTGTGTTTAAACTGTTCTAACATTTTAACCTTAGTTCTGCTCATGGTTCTATATATCCTTGGCAGGGGGGGGGGGGAGAAGAAAAAAAAAACAGCCAATTTCTCCTGGAGATGAGCGAGAGGGAGGGAGATGAGAGAGAGGAGAGGGCAGGAGAAGTTCTTTTCACCATCCAAGCATTAAATGGTCCTAGTTCTTAAAAGTGACCTTGTGGGCAAGAGAGGCAGAGCCTGCCACCGCTCAGCTCCTTCCAGCTGCACACATGGCATCCATCGGGGCACAGTCACGCACAGTCCCAACACCTCAGGCTCGGACATATGTTGAGTTTTATTTCATTCTTCTGACATTAATCCTATTCACCAGCTGTTCTGCCAGCTGCCACTCTTCAGCTTAAGAGGAGATTGCAGTTTTGGGGGCTCTGAGTGTGGGTTTATCTTGGCTCCTCATCTCTCCTCGCTGAGTTTTGATTGGATTTTTTTCCCCTTCTCACCCTACCCTTCCTCTCTTCGTCCTTCCTCCTCCTCCTTCTTCTCCTCTCTAGGATCCTTAAGATTGCACACTTCCTTGCTGTCATTCTTTTTCTTTCTTTGTTTTTTGCATTTCTACTTGTTAATTCCACCACCTACCCCTTAACCACCCAGCACACAGACCCACACACCACACGCCACACACGCACACCCACGTCTTTTCCTGTGGTAGAGGAGGGTTTTTTTTATTTATTTTTTTATCTCGCATCCAAGCCCTGTCCTGGATGGGTGCCCTCTGAACACAGCTCTGTCTGGCTCTGGCCAGCGCACCATTTATTATTCAGCTTCCCTTCTTTTCATATCGACATGGCCATCCCTGCGCAGGGGCCGTCTGGGGGCTCGCTGCTGGTGTGGGATGAGGCAACCGTCCCGGTCTGCTGGGGAAAGGTATCTGGCACACAGTCTGGCCAGCTCCTACAGCACCTCATCCAGCCAGGGCCTCGCACATGCTGCTATCAAAAAATAAACATCACTGGGGTCTGGTGCTATTTTGGCTCACACTCTCAAGGAGCCATCTTGGTTTTTTATTTTTTATTATTCTGCCGTGCAGATGTCTCATATGCGGACCCCTAGTATTTCTATATGTGTTTGTGTATGATACATCACTCAAGGCATATCCCTTCCTTTGTGGAGGTTTCACCGTAGTCTTTGCCGGGTTGCATGCCTAAGCAGGGCCTTGCCTGAATTGATCACCGCCCTGGTGCGCACTTTAATAATTCAGCCGTGATGGCCGCCGTGGACCTGCTGTAAAATGGATCGGGGGCGGTCGTGCACTGCACTGCTCAAGAGGTGAAGCCTCTTGGGAGCTGTTAATTCATATATGCTTGATGGACACGTGTCCTATTTAGCAAGGTCAGCCCTGGGGTGTGTGTGTGTGTGTGTGTGTGTGTGTGTGTGTGTGTGTGTGTGTGTGTGTGTGTGTGTGTGTGTGTGTGTGTGTGTGTGTGTGTGTGTGTGTGTGTGTGTGTGTGTGTGTGTGTGTGTGTGTGTGTGTGTGTGTGTGTGTGTGCGCGCGCGTGCGGGGCTCTTGCGATGCGCGAGTCCCAGGAATGACCCCAGGTCACAGCTGTGGGCTTAATGTCCTCTAATACCCCTCCACCCCACCTCACCACCACCTCCTCTAGCAGATAAGGAGTACGGTGAGCTCCACTGATAACCCACCTGACACGCGCGGAAGGAATCACCCTGATGCTTTCCCCAGGAAGCCTCCCTGACACCGGATCACCTCCTGAGCCTCTCCTCACCTGGCTCTTCAGGTTGCCTTGTGTGATCCTGCGCCGCGGAGTCACCCGCCCCACATGCATCGCACTGCAGCCCGTTTGTGGTGCAGCTCTTTCGTGTGTGTGTGTGTGTGTGTGCACATGGAGGGAAAGCCTCATCAAGCTAATATTCCAGCTTCTCAAAAAGAGGAGACGACTCTGGACAAATAACAATAGAGAGAGTAGGACTCCTTTTTAAATGTTTTACTGTCCCCGTTTTGGAAGCATCTGATTAAATACAGTCATTTGAAGGAAGTCTCTCTATTTATAGCTGTTGTTGACAAGCCAAAATGACTGTGAGCATTTCGAAGGGGGGGGGGGCTACAGGTGATGAACAGAGATGCTCACTAAGTGGAATAATGAATAGTATTAGGTGTCAATTAAATCAAGCCTTCCTCTAGGTGCAGGTGCTCTACAATGCACTGACACATCTCAAGGAGTCAAGCCTCTTCACCCATGCATGCCAACGGGCGCATTTGCATATTAAAGAGCTGAAATTATTTAACTGAAGCAAAAAGTCTTCTGGAAATGATAGAGGTTATTAAAACTGTTGACAAGGAGCGAAGGTAATTGCCTGAAAATGAGCGGCGGCGGCGGCGATGACGACGCGCTGTTGTACACAGAAATTCTTGTGTGTGTGTTTGTGTGTTTTTTTTCTTTTCTCTTTCTTGCTTTCTGTCTTTCCCCTTCCTTTTTTCTGTCTGCTCTAGCTGTTGCCTTCCTCTTCAGTGTTTGCATTGTGCTCTCTCGCCCGGGTGTGTAACCTATTACGTTCAGATTGCTCCCTGGCAATTAGTGCCCTTTTTGTCCTTACTTCAATAACGCCATGATTATGGAGACAGGAGCGTTTCGCCCCGCATCCAACAGCTGTTGTCCCTGGAGCCACCGACGGAATGACAAAACATGTTTTCTTCTGTCGTTTCACTTTCCTGTGCTGCTTCTTCTAATCATTATGCTCTATTTTGTGTGATGATGGAGGCTTGTTTTAGTGGCTCTGTGATTAAGATATTCAGACGATTCTCCTGAGTTTGTGCTGCGTGCTCCGTATTTGTGTGTGTGTGTGTGTGTGTGTGTGTGTGTGTGTCACTTTGTGTGTGTGTGTGTCTTTGTGTGTGTGTGTGTGTGTGTGTGTGAGATTCTCTGTTGCTTTGCCTTTCTTTCAAGAGATGGAGGGCAAAAACTGACAACAGAAGTCTTTGCCTCTGATTCATCTCCACATCCACTATTGTATGCCTTCATGTAGAAGGTTTAGAGAATCACGCTTATGCATTGAAAATGGTTTTGAACTTTTCTATAGTGAGATTAGAGGCAGTCAGAGAAACTATTATACAATTCACACAAAACACACATTATTCCATCAGCCTTGACAAGTTTGTCCTCTAACTCTTAGTTCACTTTTCTTTTATGCGCTTTCCTTTTCTATGATAATTAGAGACCTTTCAATTATCAGCCCAACTATAATAGGAGGGCGTCCTCCAGGCTGGGTGACTTTGCGTGCTGCAATAATATTTCCATTATGAAGCATCAAGCACGCACACATACACACACACACACACACACACACACACACACACACACACACACACACACACACACACACACACACACACACACACACACACACACACACACACACACACACACACACACACACACACACAGAGCCAGGCCCCTCCTAGAGGGAAGTGTGCCCTCCAGCGATTGAGGTCTTCTGTCCCCTCCGCTCCTGCCTCTGCCAAGTTGGGCCTGTAACAGAGGGAGAAATTATTTTTATGGTCAGTGTCAGTTGATCATTGATTCGCTAATTGCATGTTTCCCCAAGAGGCTGGCCAGCTGATATATTTACCCCCCCACACTCTTAGTCTTTCCCTTTCTCCACAAACTGATCTCCCCTTCGTTCGCTGAGTGACTGGCTGTGATTACTCTGCACTTGTTACCGCCACTTTAATTTGGTCTGCGCCTAGGCAAGGACCAACAGACCTGACCATGCAGATGCTAACGTGGTGGCGCTTGGATGGACAATAGTGGCGATTTCAGGAGAAGAGTGAGAAGGGAGAAGGGAAGGGGGTGGGGGTTGAAAGGATTTTCCGATGGGCAGAGGAGAGAGAGTTGGCCTCCTGAATCTTTATGGGGGATTGATGTGTGTGTGTGTGGGAAAGAGAGGGTGGTTGGCGTGGAGAAGTACTTCCTCTTGGAGAGAGCAAGAGGGGGTGGTTGGTGGTAGGGGTGAGGGTTCCAGTGACCATGTGAGGGCCCGAGCTCACTGACAGATGTGTTGGCATGGCGCCACTGGGCACGGCTCATTGGGACGGGAGCGCACTCACAGAAAGCATCTTCAAGGGAAAGGGAACAAAGCCTCAGGAAAAAATGGTTTAAGGAGAAGAGTGGGGGGGGGGGGGGAGTTAGAGTAAAATGATCGCTGGAAGCATGACGCCGCAGGCTGCTCCGGGTAAAAATCTGAAGAAATCTGATATTTCGATTGTGATTTAACTGCTCGTATTTCTACACCACCACTCCAATATGTAAGCCTGCCATAGCTATTAAAATACGGCTCGTGGTAATGCATCAAATACTCGATCTTATTGCCATGATAGCTTATACTCAATGGCATGTGAGTTAATAGGCTCTTTGGCAATTTTCCAGGGCCAATCATGACCGTCTTTCCAGTGGTAGATAGCATCGCAACACAGATAGTTCAAGGAAGGATTGTTTATGGACCATTTCAAATTCTAATTGGCAAGATTTGATTTGCCTATTAGTGTATTTATTTGTGTTGTTTGGACTCTGCTCAGCCATTTAAAGGTTGATATGGTTTCCATTGATGCCCTTGATTGAAGCGTTTCATTTTTTTGCGGTGGTAATAAAAGTTTCAATTGCCTGTAAGCCTTGCGCACCTGAAAGCCTCCATGACTGGATGGCAACCAACGTATTAGCAGTAACTAATTACAATATGCAACATTCAAAAACGAATTTCAGCGTTTAAAAAATGTCACCGCTGAACTTAACAAGAAGCCCGAGGATCAGTGTTTTTCCTCTGTCTAATAAAAACATGAAGTTTGGCAGGCGTCAGGCGGGGAGCGAGTTGTATCAGTGCTCACCTGCGCCTGTGTGTGTGTGTGTGCGTGTGTGTGTGTGTTCTGCTGTTGTGGTTTGTGTCAGACACAGAAGTTTGGCAGTGGGATTAGCCCAGGTGATCAGAGCTGAATGTGTACCAAAACCTTCACTTTCGCGCAGATTTACGAGCCTTGTTGCCTTCTCTGCTTCTGAATCACTCCTTGAAAGGGCCCTGGTTTATCTCGCTGTTCTATCTTTGCTCTAGTTGTCTTCTGCACGGTCTCCAGCTCGCCTGCATCGCAAAGATGATAGCACAGCTGTGCCAACAAGCTATGTACCAGAGATCGGAGAAGCAGATAGGAGTTAAGTGTATCGTTGTTCTAATGGGTATTGTCAGCTCGCGTGTCGGCAGGTTGTGGTTTTGCCGGAGCGCTGTACAGGCCTGTTTCCAATACTGCACAGGCCCTGGCTCCGACACAACAGAGCTCTCTCATCCCTCGTTGATGTTCACAATAGCTGCATGACTGTAATGTCGTTTATAGTGTCATGAGCTTTGGCTTTGTCAAGGAAGAAGAGGTTGGAGGGGGGCGGGGGGGTGGGTGAAATAGATCACAGAGCGGAGAGCTATTTTCCACCCTGTCGTGATATGTAGCCGCGCGATAATCCGCTTGTTTTGACAGGGTCGATGTCTGGAGTGGGGCTGGAGGTGCTGCTGTGGAGAGGGAGCTTTGCCTGGCATGAGGGGCGCTTATGTGGTCCCACGGGCAGAGCTCAGGGCAGGCAGCCTGGCAGTGGGGGGCTCCTGGGGGTGCATTTGTCATGTGCAGTTTTCTCTCTCCGCAAATGGTGCCCCGACTGAGAGTGGCAAAGAGTGCTCCTATCTCTCTTATTTCTTTCTCTCCCACTCTGTACTTTCCCTTTTTTTCTCCTTTCTCTTCTTTCCTTATCCTTTCTTTCTCTCAGTCTCTCCATTTCTCTCTCTGTTTTCTATCCCTCCTCATTCTCCATTCCGAGAGGCGCAGGGACTTGATAGGAACGGAGAGTCAGGGCTCCAGAGCTCCACAGTGGTAGGACCTGGGCCAAGCGCCTCCTCTCCCCGGTACGGTGGCACTCCTCTGGGCCTGCTGAGCCGGGCCTGATGCAGGTTCAGTGGGGGCTGGGGCACCGTGGCTGAGCTGTCTGTCGCGCGGACCTTGGGAAAATGTAAATAAGAGGCAGATAACAGCTATTGTTTTCATTACATTACATCCCCCCCCGAGCCTCCTCCACCCCTCTCGGCATGCAATGCTTTATCTCCCTGGAGAGGGAGGAGGAGGAGGACAGGGAGAGCGAGAGATTTGGGGGCCCTCTCAGGGAAACAACAATAAAGTCAATGGGATTCTTTATTTATCTAGTCGCTGTTTTCCTCTTACAGCTTTGTGCAAACTGAGTGTCTATCCGGCTACTTCACACTATATGCCTCTTTTCCCTGGTATTGCCCTGTGTGTCTCTCTAATTCACCTTCACTTGCCTTGGCTTTATTGAACATTACTGTATATATAGACTGTGGTCATGACAAATATAATTGGATTTGTTTTATATATCTCTTGGCAAGGCAGATCAGTCCATAGTTTGAGTTTGGATTTGTATGTTCTTGATGTCAAATAATGTGCCTTAGTTTAGCAGTGTAAAAATATAGTCAGCCCACTAGGACAAGAAGAATTATTATACTGATGCTAAGCAGTGTTTCACTGACATTTATAAGTTCTCAAGAGAAGAGGGAATGGAATTTGAAAAATTGTGTATGAAAAAAAAAAAAAAACACCAATTATTCATCGGAGTTCCCTTAAAAATATCCCAGTCTTTATATGGGCATTTTAAAACAATCCAGATGACTAGCTCATTAGCCACATGCTTTGCTTAAGCACTGCACATTATAACAGTGATATATCTAAACACTGCATATTATAACAGTGATATATCTAAACCCTGCCTTCAGAGCAAGCTGTGCTTGTATGTGTCTGTGTGTTCCCAGTCACTCATCAAGCTATTTTATACACAAAGACAGGATGTTATTCATCCAGGTAAAGGAAGGATTACACACATATATATATATATAAAATACACATGTGAGCACACACACACACACACACACACGCGCGCACACACACACACACACACACACACACACACACACACACACACACACACATACACACACACACACACACACACACACACACATATGCACATGAAAAATGAAAGAGCGATTCTCTGGCACATTCCAGCTGTAGTGTGTGTGATGTTGGAGGGCCTTGGCAGGCCGTGTCTGGCCCAGGGTGGAAGCGTGGGTCTGGAGGAGAGCAGAGAAAGAGAGAGAGCGAGAGAGAGAGAGAGAGAGAGAGAGGGAGCAAGGGAGCGTCCATTCTCAGGGGAGGGAGAGTGGAGCTGAATGGGAGCTGGCACCACATTATCTCCAACAGTTGGTGCATTCCTTAATGATCAAGTGCTGGAGCAGCATCTGTGGTGTGTGAGTGTGTGTGTTTGTGTGTGTGTCTCTTAAAGTGTCTGTGTTTATGTGTGTTAGTGTCTAATAAGTGTGTGTATGTGTGTGTGTTTGTGTACGTGTGTGTGTGTGTGTGTGTGTGTGTGTGTGTGTGTGTGTACTCTGAGTGGAAAGATGGGAAAGTCTTCCCTAGCACATCTGACCCTCCCAGGACACTTCCAGAGCAGCAGGCCTCGTCGCCAAGCTGTGCCATAAAAGGAAGTGTCTCTTTTTTCTGCTGTCGGGGGGGAAAAGAATGCGGGTACTGCTGCTGTTTGTTGTGCATCCCTTATGTGGGTTATTATCACAATGTGTGTGTGAGTGTGTTTGTGTTTATTGATGTGTGTGTGTTATCTGGGAGAGTGAGTTGGGAAATGTGTGTGTGTGTGTGTGTGTGTGTGAGAGAGAGAGAGAGAGAGAGCGAGAGAGAGCGCGAGAGAGAGAGAGAGAGAGAGAGAGAGAGAGAGAGAGAGAGAGAGAGAGAGAGAGAGTGTGTGTGTGTGTGTGTTGGGGGTGTGGGGGGTAGGGGGGCAGTTTGTATGAAAGAGGAAACACTTTCACTCCAGGGCAGGGCTTGTGGAAGAGGCTCAGGGGGTCAGGGCAGTCTCTGGGCCTGTGAACAGTCTGCCAGACTGCGGGGAGTTAACGCTCACACACACACAAACACCAGGTCACTCTCTCATGGGGTCACGGAAACAAACTGTGAGCCGGGGATTGGAAAGTCAATAAAGCAGAAGTAATGTTAGAATGACCCAAAACCGGGGACGTCCTGGCGGCCTCCAGTCCTCCAGCTGAGGAAGGCTCACTTCAAACACTTCGAGCCCCCACTCTGCTTCATCTTGCTGGGTGTCTCAGATCAGGGACAGGCTCCTTCCTCCCACCTTTTGTTGGACATTTTAACTTGACTGGCCTCTGTCTTGTTTACAATCCAGCACTGTGCACAACACATCTCTTCTCAGAATTGAATTCCTGTTGATAGTCTCAACTAATCAGTATTCTCTGGAAAAAAAAGCACATGGAACTCCAGTCATCATATTGGAACAACAGTTTGTGCTCAATATATTGAGCATATGAGATACAAAAATCTGACAATAATGCAGAATGCCAACCTTTGTCTAGCGTTCTCAGAAATTTTAATCCGCTTTTCCTCGGAATGCTCTCTTGCCCGAGGTCTCCTCATGATGACTACAATAGTCCAAAACACAAAAGCTCTGGGAAAAAGGATCTCCTTAAGTCATCGGGGACACTTATGTGCTTATGAATCGTTCCCTTTTGTTTGCCAAAGTGTGTCGACAAATGAGCCATTGTCGGGGCGAGTGGCAGAACCATTCCCCTCCGGTGCCAAAGGGCCTTGCGGGGAGTGCAAGAATGTGTGCTTTTGCCCGTGACCCTGGGCCTCTTTTTCAGGGAGAACAAACCCTGCCCTCACACCCCTTATGATGTAATCCCCTCTCCAAGGGTGTCTTCTCATGGGCGGGGCGCTGATCTTAAAGGTCACCTTAAGCCGGGACACACTGACACCCACCATTGTTGGCTTACCTCACTTCATGAAAATGAACTTTGTCAGAGGAAGACAGAGGGTTGTATTCTAACCCAGTCTTACCTTAGGGACCAAACTGATTAAAAGAAGAACAAGAACCAGGGTGGGGTGGCCGATAAGGAGACGAAGAAAAGAGCAGATACCCTGTTGTTCTTTCTTGAGTTCTCCTGAAGACCAGGCGGACTGCCCCTCCAGTGGTGCATGCTGGGAACTGACTGACCTCTGTGTGAGGAGCCCGTCTCAGCGTCCAGGGCTTGGCCGGTTGGGTCGGTCGGCGGGCGGGCTGGGCAGTGTGTTCTTTATCAGTGCGCCCTTAGCGACAGCGTGGCAGATTCCAGCCATTCCTGCGCTGATTCATTGTCCACTGGACAAATGTTAATTGTCTTCATCACCAGCAGGGCGGGCGGACGAGCAGGCAGGCGGGGGCTGTCTCACCACCTCCACCCCACCCCACCCCGCTACCTTTCCCTTTAATGTCTTTTTGTAGTCCCCCCCCCCCCTCCCCACATTCCGCCCTTTTACCCGCTGCCACCCCCTCCCCACCCCCCTGCTTCCCGCCGCTTAGCACCCTCCCGCCACCGTGACCTCCAGAAGACAGTCTGCCACATCACACGTTTAGTCTGGGGGAAACACAACCGTTACGCATGTGACAGACCGCATCGCCCCTGTCTCCTCTCACACCGTGTGGGTGTGTGTGTGTGTGTGTGTGTGGTGTATAAAGGGATGGTCATGAGTGTGTGTGGAACTGTATGGTGATGGGGGCTAGTATAGGAGATTGGGGGTTAAGGAGTTAAGATTAAAATAACTTTTGAATAATCATTTGAAAGCTGAGACTTACAAGAGGACCGTATGAATAAGTTAGATTTGGATTGAGCCAGTCAAGGGTGCTGCTTTTTTGTGAATCTCTTAAATAAATGTAACAAATGAAAAAAAGGACTTAAAGTAATAAGTACTTCATCATCCTCCTAAATCTTCAACTGCATGCCGTATATTGACTTTTTAAATCTCATACGTGTTTATTTTATATAAGAAATTCAACCCGTCTCTTTTTGGCCCTTTAAACAAAATGAAATAAATATTTCCTCAGCCTAAGCAGTGTTTTTATGGACTCATTTCAGAGTTAGTTATTGTTAATGCACAGCAAGTCAGTTGCATAGTTTGCCCCATGCTGTTGTACATTATTGTGCTAGGCCTGCTCGACTAATTCAAAACGTATGTTCAGCAATTATCATGTACAGTGCTTAGGCTTTCTAAGTGCCAGAGCCCTTCCTCATTTTGACCCGGCTCAGGAAAAACAGCCCTCTCCTCTGCTGTCGTGTCCGCACTGTGCCTTTAAATTAGATGAATAGAAAATAAATGTTTGTATATATTTAGTGACATTTTAGTGGCAGCACTGTAAAGTCAAACACTGCGCTGTGTATATTTCCAAAGGCAACACATTTTGAGAATATCCTACTAAGACACAACACTTTCATTAGAAATCTCTACATGTATTTCCAAAGGTTTCATGCAAATCTAGGGAAAAATGACTAAATAGAAATTCCACCGAGTTTGAAATCAAAGTCATTAAATAGGCTCTCTGTTTGTCTGTCCATCTCACAGAGTCCTCCTGCATGGAAACACTGCTCTCTAAAGACTGGAAGGAGAAGATGGAGCGACTAAACACCAGTGAACTTTTGGGAGAGATAAAAGGTAAGCTTGCGTGCAGTGGTCACTCAAACCTCAGTGGCTCCTCAGCGGAGAGAGAGAGAGAGAGAGGAAGAGGTAGGGAGGGAGGAAAATGAAATGAGTCATCATCAAAGTGGAGGAAGCACCCTGCCTATCAGCATGAATGTGAAAAGCAGCCACTGCGTGTTTAATAGAACACGGAGGCGTTTGGCTGATACCCCTCTGCCTTTATCGTTCCCTCCATTTCCCCTGGGTCAAAATATCTCTCCCCATAGTCTTATGTAATATATTAAGCCATTTCCTTTTACACAGTCTAGTGCTCATATGAAGCTGTATCAAAGCTATATCTGTTGCGTCTCTGTATGCCTATACTGTATGAGTACACATATTTTGTGGGTGTATATCTATGTATGTGTGTGCATGAAAAAAGAGAGAGGGAATAGAGAGAGAGAGAGAGAGAGAGAGAGAGAGAGAGAGAGAGAGAGGTGTGGGGTGAGAATCAGGTGATGAGGCAGTGGTGCTGGAGCTGTCTGGCTCCAGTGTGCGGTTCCAGAGCATGAGCAGCTTGAGTTTCAGATGGAGGGAGGGTGGTGGGCAGACCTCGCCCTGACACCCCAGCAGAACCGGAGCCGAACTCACAAGGGGGAAACACCCTCCACACGTTTAATCCAAAAAGGGAGAAAAAAAAAAGTCTTGTGTTTATGCACAGAGAAGCTGGGCTTGGTTTTGGCTCTCTCCCCTCCCTCTCTCACTCTGTCTCTGATGCAGTTCTTAGCACTGCCTGTTACAGGGAAGGTGTTTATGTAGCGGAGGAAGGCGCAGTACCATGGCTCTGATAACACAGGGTTCGCTCTGGCTCCAGCCCTGCTCTCCTCCCTCTGTATCTCACTTTCATTCTCCCTCTCTCCCTCTCTCTAAACGCTTTTGGGTCACTCTCCACACCCATTCTACCGTGCCTTTGTACCAACTCCCACCCTTCATCCTGTGGTATTTGGACATTACCTCAATTAGTCTCCAGTAAATATCTTCAACTATATTTGCACATAGCTCTCTGAAACAACTAGATAACAAATATCAACATATTCAGAACTTGTCATATTTCTTTTTCTCTGTGTAATATGAGTCCCCTGGTTATCACAATCCATCATCTTTCACAATTTAAAATTATAAACAGATGCCCTTGCTTTTAATTATTGGATTGATTTACAGAGAGGGGGGGCAGTCATACATTCTAATAACCTTAATAACCTTAATGAACCCAAATGTAAATCATGCTGTACCTTGGTAAACTAGATTCATTGTACCGGCCCATGTATAGGCCTCTGTAGATCAAAGTGCTGTGGATAAAATGTTCAAAATGATTTAGCCTTTTGAAAACAGATCTATTTGAATTACAGGGCAGTTTTAACCTGTGATAAATTGGAATGGTGAGGTCATAGCAACCAGGTAGAAGGACTGATAATGTGCCCACTGTGCCCTGTGTTGATTTCCAACACAGAGACAGAATCTGCACCCAACTCGCGAGCATAAATGCTTTTCATATTGCATCGGAAGCCTAAGGTTTTTAATTAGCGTGCCATTTCATTTGACTGTAGACATTTCAAAGGCCTGCTTTGTGCTCCCCCTTACAAATGTCTCTCTCTGCGTTTGAAGTCGTCCTCATGTAAATACAGGCAATTAAAAAGGAAGCCCAGGGTTGGAGACACACAAGGTCGCCTTAATTAAAACACAAACAAAGGCACCAAACAGAAAACACCTTATGATTAAGATCTAAAGGGTTATGGCGAATCAGAGACTGCATTAATTGTTAGGTTAAATTCAATCGAAAGGCCAAGCATACATGTACGTTCAAATTAGCGTTGGAGAGTGGGAGACAAAGAATTACATTTAGATAAAAAGCTACCTACTGCAAGATTGGCCTTGCAACTCTTTTCTCTTTTTCTCTTTTTTTTCTCCCCTCTTCTTTTGAATTCAGAGCCAGTGATATGGTGCAATTTGCACAGAACTTAGTCGTATTGCGCTATTGTTAAAAGTGACTTCTTTTGATAAATGTTCACAGAGTAAATAACTTAAATGTGAACCTTGGGTATGTGTGTAGTGAAATAGCAGAAGGCACACCTTTAGTTTGGCCTTTAAAAAAGAGCCTTCTCTTTGACTCAGGGATGGATCTAAGGCCATTTTCTTCCCTTCTCTGCAGCTTTCTGTACTAAATTGCTTTACATATTTCTCACCCGGTGAACCTGCTGAGGCACCCACACTGTACATGCGGCGTGTCGAGAGCTGACGGGGTGGGGGTGGGGGGGGGTGGGATGGGGCTTATTGTGACGGGAGGGGTCGAGTCAGTCAGCCTGGATGATCCCTTGAATGCTCTCTGGTGGGAAAGAACAATGGGGTTGGGCATAGCTGCTGCTGTGTCACCTGCAGCCTGAGAGCAGCATTCTTTGACTGGCGTTTGTGTTTAAACTTGCCCCGGCTTCATAACTGCTCACAGGGGGGAGGAATAACAGCTAAACAAGAAAACAAAACAAAACCCAAAATGGCGTGTCACACCACAGGAGTGTTTAGGGAGGGCTGATGTGGTGATCCAGTTGGTTGGGAAATTATTTACAGTTCGTAAACCATATGCATTCAGGATTTACATTGTTTCGGCTGTTAAAATTCACTGTAGATCTAAACGAATTAGATCATAAAAAAACGAAATTGCTCACAGTTTTGGTTACCGTGAGAGAATAGAAAGCAGACGAGGAGCAGCCACGCAGCAGAATTAGAGGCAGATCGCTTTTAAGCCGCCAATGCTAGAGGTAACTGTTTGTTTTCATACCTGAGCTGAGCTGTCAATCAGGAGGAACGGCGGGGCGGGCAATGAGATCTCGCAAAACAAAACCACAGAGCAGGAGAGGCCCACTGCCTGGACGCACTCCAAGCCACAGAGCTGCACAGACACAGATACAGACACAGGCCCACAACACAATGAGCAGCACAGGCTCGCACAGAGAGAGGGGCCCGCCGCTGCAGATACAAATACGCCAGGCACGCAGGCAGGCAGGGATACATGCATAGGTGAGATACAAAGAAAACATAAAGATGGCGTACTATAGACACGCACAGATGGGGTGTAGTCGCTCATAGTGTTACACCTTCGTTCAGTTCATAAATACCTGCGCTTTACACATTGTAGGGCTCTTTATTTCATACATTGTAACCTTCACATTCTAGCAGTTAGAGCCTTCATTCCATTACAAAAATGGTGAAATAGTGAGGAATATATTCCTTCAAACAGATTTTACTGATGTTGTGTTCAATTTTTAGGCGCAAAAATTTCTGAATACTGTTTTAGTTTAGCCCAGAGCAGTGCCCGAAGTCCAAAGATAAAAAAAGTTTACACAACTTAAAAAAGAAAAGGAAAAGGCAGTGGCTAAATATGAACACAAACTACAGTCCATTAAGGCTTCCCCCTGAGGACCAACATAAAAATGGGCGACAAAGAAAGATGGCCATTGTGCATTTTTTTTCTTTCTTCCTTTCTTTTTTTTTTTTTTTTGCGTGCGTAAAAAATGGCCACCACAGCTCCAAATGCCCTAAGAAAGTCAGGCTCCTCGCACTCCCCCTAATCAGTTAGTGGCTGCTGTCTGGGCTTTGGCGCTGGAGGTCCTGTGGAAGCCTGATAAGTGGAAGCTTCTTAAGAGGAGCGCATGGCCAGCAAGAGCCGCAGCTGAGACTGATTTGATGCTGGTCGTACCTGGCCTTGCTTTTCCGTCTGGACAGAGGGGGGACTGTGCTCAGACAGAGCACCAATTGTTCGAGCAGCTGGACTTACTTGAAAACACGATTATTCAATTTAGCATTTAGCTTTATTCCTAATGGCTCCAATAAAGTGCCGGCCAAGCTCTTATGGAGATATATGACACCATATCTGTAAACACACATATAACCATGAACATATTTTTGTGTGTCTGTGTGCACACATCATATGTGCTGTAATCTTATCCAAATATGGAGTTGCCCTTGTAAAATCAATGTTTTCTTTTTAAAAAGCTGTCCTTGATAACCCCTGAAGGTCACAACTCAATATACCAAATCTTTTACAAAATAACAAGAAGTAGCCCAATCATAAAAAAAATTGTACCACATACTTTTTTAATTTTATTTAATACAGCCCTCACAATTACAACCAGTTGTCAGGGGAATGCATTGCTGAAATATTTCTCTTAGTTCAGCGTATAGAAATTGAACGAAAGAAGCAGAAATGAATTTCCTCCTCGGGTCACTGTTTGATTTGATCTGCAGCACAACCTTCTCACTGTTCGTGAGCGTGTGAGGGGTGGGCGAGCTTTCGCAGAACGTAGCTGACTCCAGATCAGCTCAAGCCAGATTAGCACTGTTCTAAAGCCAGCCTGTACCCAAGTCAGATTCAGGGACTCAGACATTGCTCTTGAGAATGAAAGCTCTAGGGCTCATCAGCCATTCTGAAATACACCTTCCATTCCCAAGCTCCCCCCCACCCCACTGGAGAAGTGCGGCGGTTTGCATTTTTCTCCCCTGCGCCTCAATAGTCAACTGTTTGCCCCATGCGTCCAGGTGAAATACGAGCTACAGTAAATTATTATTCTTCGGAGCACATTTGCAAGATGAATGAGGAGGGGAGAGTTGTTGCTCTGTTTCGGCCCCCTAATGAATTGAGGAATTTAGCTTGTGGCATTCGCAGCAGAAAGGCACACCTTGTTTTCTGGTGCGCTCGTGCCCACGCTCTCTCGCCCCTGATGGGGTGTTGCTGAAAGCCCCGGAGCAAACAAGAGTGTGTTGAGCAGGAGTGTGTGCCCCCGCTCAACACTTCACCGCTGGTCTGGAGCTCGGGAAGGTACAGGGGGTCTGAAAATCTGGTGGTTTCGTACAAAAACACAGTCTCTTTCTCTCTCTCTCGCTCACACACACACACACACACACACTACTCAAACACACACATTTAAAAACTCTCTCAATGATACCTTTTCAACCAATTGAAAAGAAGTAGCTAAGTCTGGCCCTTTGTTTGGATGGGAGAAACTCACAGTAACCTAGGAGATGTAGCGGAGAAGAGTAATCATTTTATAAAAAAAAAAGAGAACACAGCTTGCGGGATGAGAGAATGAAATGTTTATCTGGGCCGCAGGGCGAAATGGCACCCTTGCGGGCGTGTAATGCTGCTTAAGCACTGGCACTGCTTGGGCTGGGCTGCTTTGCTACATGTCATGCTGGATTTCCCCCTACAGCCGGCACTGGGCTCCAGACACACAGGGCTCCAGCAGCCCAGCTCCACCCCAGGGAAGGGGAGCGAGAGGCAGGCCCACAGAGATGCGGCAGAGGGGGGGCAGAGTCAAAGATCTCAGTGCTGGTCAATCAGGTCCAACGACCTGACCAGTCCTTCACTCTAACCTGTGGTTCACGTTGTGCATAGGTACTTCTATTCCAAAGAATATGGTCACATTCAGAAGGCTTCTTAAGGACACAGGGGAAAGCACTCGTCCTGTCTCTCGTTCTCTCTCTGTCTCTCTTTCTCTATCTCTCTCTCTCTATCTCTCTCTCTTTTTCACTGATGTATCTCTAATACACTACCCCTTGTTTTGCAGAGGTTGCTCTGCTTTGAATCAGACCTTGAATGTTGGCCAGTGTTGGAGGTTTGACGCCAAATATCCCCCCCCCTCCCCCATGCAAACAGGAAAGGGTCAAGGTGTTGCCATGCATGCCACAGTAGATGAATGGGGGATTTAAGAGAGTGTCACGCGCGTCATCCAAGGCCGTCTAAATCACATTATAGTCTCAATGCCAGCCTCTAGCCATGCCAGTTTGAAAGAGAGATGGCTTTGTTGCAAAAAATTATTTTGGGGCAAATAATAACAAGCCTTGATATGAAACAGATTAAATATCTCCCTGTTTAAAGATTTGTTGGTTCTGCCTGACCAAGTCCGGCCTCCATCTGGTGGTTCATGTTCTGTTGCACTGAGGTGAAGTGCTTGGTTGAATGGGAAGGACGCGGACTGAAGTGTTGTGTGTCTTATGATATTAATTAGCCTGTTGAGATGCTCTGTTGGCGTCATTAGATTATCAGATGCCATTAATGTGCACTATGAATGTCAGAAATATGAAGTGAGATGCGGTTTAATAGCCACTTTCTCCAACTATGTTTGTTAGCCAAAGATCTTTTCACAAAAAAAAAAAAAAAACCTGCGTTTGTGCCAATTATAGAAGGTGCTCTGTTGTGTGAGGCACAACATGTGTTTTTGAGGCGCTCAGGGCAAATGTTTATGGAATGGATTCCATTTGCTCTCAGCATCCCATTACACCTTCTCTCTCTTTCTCTCTGTCCCTCTCTCCCTCTCTCTCTCTCTCTCTCTCTCTCTCTCGATATACAATGCAGTTATTAGATGGTGCCATATTAACATAAGCAAACAGAGCTAATTGATCTTAAGTGCTTAAAATGTAGTGTTATCTTTTGTGGTCATTCAGTGGGGGAAAAAAGAAAGTTCAGTTCATGGTATTAAATCCAGTCCATTTTCATGTTGCACTGAAAGGTTCGGAGAATTGATGGCTTGGACTGCTGTGCACCGACATGAGATAGTGAGTCCTTGCTCACGCTTGTTAACAGTGTTTCTATCTGAGGGATTAGAGAGGTTTATATTGTCTCGGGGGCAGAAGGCCAGGTGAAACAGCTGTTGCTTGTATTGTCTCAACTCAGAGGCACGGAGGCTCTGATAGATCATATCTCAAAATGTCTGACCCATGCTTCAGTGGGTGTGTACACGGATGTTCTTGGAAGAGATGAGACACACACACACACTCACACTCACACACATACACACAATCATATTATAATCATAGGCTTTGAACAAAACAAAAAAAAACATTTTATTATTTTCTGCCTAGAAATGTATGAGGGTAGATAAGTCCTTATCATAGTGAGAGCCTTCATATAAACTGTAAATGTTAAGTGTGCTTTAGTAAATACTTAAGATAATTCAATTGCACTTTACAACAAAGTTTCTGGCTATGATTATACTTAGATTTGAATACTGCAGGAAGCAGCAGTGGATACCAACTGCAGTTTTGCAGTGATTAAACTGGCTCTTTGTGTTTTCCCTGAGAAGGACCTAGACAAAAGGGACTGGCATATGAGTGCCATAAATCGTGCGTGTACTGTTGTGAAAAGTCTGCGGGTTGAAAATCATTAGCGCATGTGCTCTTCTCTTGAGTTTTGGGTGTCTGAGAGTATCTCTCTGAGTGTGTGTGTGTCTGTGTGCGAGTGAGTGTGTGAGAATGTTTGTCTGATTGTATGTATCAGCAAGTGTACATTATGTGTAAGTGTGAGAGTGTGTGTGTGTGTGTGTGTGTTTGGACATATACCTTTCCCATGGCGGGGAGCGTGTAGCCTCCTCCTCCTGCAGCATGCCAGGCATGTCAGCTATGTGCCGTGTGTGTCGGGCTCCGGCCCCGGCACAATCCCTGCTTTTAGAGCCCTCTTAATTTACTTATGATGGGCCTGCAGCATATGTGAGGATTCACAATAGCCAACTGATGGGGAGACAAGGAAATTCCAGTGCTCTGGCGTTTTTCTTTTCTATTTTTTTTTTTTCCGTAAGCAAGAAAGGAGGAGGGCAGGGAAAAAAAGTCATTCAGATTTAGTCATAATGGTTCAGCTGTCCAAAGCAAAGACTGGGAAGAGAATAGGGCGCCTTGTGATTCTTTTCCTTTTTCTCTCCCCCTTTTCCCTTTTTTTGTGTGTGCCTGCATCTTTTATCTCTGTTATTCACTTGGGACTCTTCAAAGTAACAAGCTGCCTTCTCTTCCCTGGTGCTGGACTTGGAACTCAAATTAGGGTCCGCTTGATTGGGGGTTGGGGGGGATGTATGTGAATGTGTGTGTCTGTGTGTTTGTGTGTGTGTGTGTGTGTGTGTGTTTGGGGGGGGGGGGGGGTTAGGAGAGTAGCTGTGGGACAGAACAAATCACACCCCTACAAAGTGTCTTTCATCCACTGGCCCCTGGCTTCCACAGCAGTAGCCACGGCTGCAGTTGTCTTGCTAGCTTTCTGTTTTTAACCTGGTTCAGCCTCAGTGATATAGCCCTCCTTGTTGTTTTCTATATATAAAGAAAGCTGAGACATCTGTGCTGAGACTGCTGATGTGTTTCTGTAATCAGAACTGAATTTCCCTCATCGTGGGCATGTCTCCCATATGTGAGTGTGCACCTTGGCTGTCTCTTTCACTCACTAGGGGTAACTGAACTCTTTGGGGGCTCCCTTGATGTCACAGTGTATCAGAGTGTGTGTGAAGGTGTGTGAGGTGTCTGCGGAGGAGCGGCGTCTCGGGGCCGCCCGACCATCTCTCGCCCCAGAGCTCCTATCTGAGGAGACACCTTTACAGGAGCGTGCCGGGCCGCGCTGTTAGGGGCCATGCAATATGCAAGAAAGGCCTCTTTGTCAAGATGCCGGTCAGACTCCAACCACGTCTCCCCTCCCCAAGCTCCGCCGGCCAATAAAACTTTTATCTGGATTTTAAAGCTGATCTATAATTCAGGGCAAAGAAGAAAAGGAGTTTTAACACCAAAGCCAGGGCAGCGAAAAACATATGTTGTCCCCGCACTGAATTATTGAAGTGGTTGAACCTGGCTCCGGTTGAACTGACATTCTCTCTTTTTGTACACGTATGATAATGTTATGATACTGATCCAATCGGACCCTGATATCCTTAATATAATTTTCCTGTCTGCATGCAGTAAATGTACTTTAAATATTCTCCCATTTATCTGGTCTTTGCACGTGTATGAATGCATTTCATATTATATTCATGTCTGAAATGAATGCATTTACTTTCATGTGTCCCAGCACAAAAACATTATATGGGAAATAGCTACTGTGGATCACTGTGGGAGGCTGTGGATACAAAACAGTGAGGGGAAAAAAAGAAGAAGGAAAGCAGACAAGAGGGGGAAGAGAGAGAGAGAGAGAGAGGGGAGGGAGAGATAGAGAGAATTCGAGCATTGGAGAAAGGGGACTTGCCATTTTCTTAGTGCAAGGGGCAGCCGGAGCGCCCCACAATGCAGCCCAACAGAAAAACAATGGTTTCTCTGTTAGTATTCAGTTAGTGTTTGTGCAGACTAGCACTCCCCATGCAGGGCCTCCGGGTTAGATCCTACAGGATCTCGCTTTGGCCCCTGAGCGACACACACAGCTCCTGTAAGACATGCACACTCACACACACTTGCGCACACACACGCAACACAACACACATACAAATGCACGTACATGAGGGACCACCCCTTTTTCTCACACTTGCACACACTTGAGACATATCGGCAGCTATATAAATGTATACATGCAAACTTAGGGTATTTTGCAATAAGCACACAAATATCGAGAGATTTTTTAGATAAACATCAATTCACTATATTAGGTACAGTTTTATATTCACATATAGAGGAACAATAGATATCCACATATTGTTTGTAGTTAAGTAGCCTTTTTGTTCATGGTCATTGACATTGGCCTCATTGCTGTAGTCCTTAAGTGGCCAGTCAATGCAGTAGCAGATTTAACTCTTCCACTGCTACAGTGAATGAGGTTCTGTCGGAGGCATTGGCATGAGAGGACAGTATTGAGTCCAGATGCTCCGAGATGGGTTCTGTCTTTCCCAGAGGCCCCAGACGGGGGGGGGGGGGGGGGGGCTAGGGGGGGTTAAGGTAGAGGGCTCTCAAGGGGTCATGCTCTCTGACACAGCCCATCACATGCTGGGAGGGGGCCAGGGCTGGGAGTGAGGCATCAGATCACTCCCCCTCACCAGCAAGAGGCAGCCAGGAGCTCCCCGATCACCTCACCCATCAAAGCCCCACCTTAGTCCCCTTGCCCTCCCTCTCTCCCCCAGCCCTGTAGTGGTCCTTGCAGGGGGGCAAGCGGCCCACCAGGGGCAGTAAATGCAGGCCTTCATGGACAGAGCCAAAGGTTAATCAAATCGGTGGCGAATGTATCAATTTTACAGATAAGCCATTCACAACAAGTGTAGTCGGGTGAATAAGAAGTCAATTCAGCCCTCAGAAAAACCACATGCGGCAGCAGTGAATAGCTGCTTTTAGGTGCCTTTCTGCGGAGGATAAATGGAGAATTGCGGCTCTCTTCCATTGCTGCAGCTCAGGGCTGCCAGTAAATTGCTCTGAATGGGGCTGAAGGTTGACAGGCCCTATTAAGACAAACGGCCTTCCTCATCGGATAGATAAAATAAATCAGGTGTTTAGTCAAATTAAAATAGTTGAACTGGAGCAGGCCCCTGGGAGCCCCAAGAGAAACTCAAGACAGATGTGGCCAGAGGATACAGGAAGACACCCAGGAAAGAATTTAACAGGGCCTGGCAAGCATCCAGACGCACTGTACAGCTCTTTCCCTCTCGTCCTTTCTCTCTCTTTCTCTCTCTCTCTCTGTCTTGATGGCTGTCTCCCCCCCCAATGTCTCTTTCACGTTCCCTTTCTCTGTCTCTCTCTCTTTCTCTCTCCATCTCTCTCTGTCTTCCTCTCCTGCTCACGCTCGCACTCACGCTCTCTTCTCTCTCTCTCTCTCTCTCGCTCTCTCTCCTCCCCCTCTCAGTCTCAGCAGCGGTGCGTCACAGGGGAGAGGGCCGGTCACTCAGTGTGTTACTGGGAGCCTCTCACTGGCAATTATGGCAGCAGTGGAAGTCAATGGGAGGATCACTTAGCATTGATTAGGTGGAGCGATGTACAGTACAGGGAGGCCGCTGCTGCTGCCTCTTTACCTCACTGCAGCTCACAGTCTGAGAGAGAGAGAGAGACGGAGAGAGAGAGAGAGAGAGAGATGGAGAGAGAGAGAGATGGAGAGAGAATCTGAGACAAGCCTAAGGAGCTACAACATGATTTATTCCCTGCCGTATTGTTTCTTGTTGTGTTCACTGATGATATCATCTTTAATTGACATTTGTTCAGGGACGATGAGTTTGAATAGAGAGAGATTAAGAGAAAGAAAAGCCTGTGTGTGCGTGCATGCATGTGTGTGTGTGCGCGCGCCTGCATGGGTGAGTGCGTGTGTGCGGAGGTGTTTTGTGTAGTTCTTCTGTTAATCAGAATTGAGAGCAGTCATTAGAGACAGCGGTGTCACTCTGCCACATTAGATGGTGTGACAGAGGAAGAGCGTCAAAGACAGAAGGTGAAGATGTGACTGTTGTAACACACACCCTCACTCCTTCACTCGCTCTCTCTCTCTCTCACACACACACACACACACACACACACACATACACACACACACACACACTCACACACCCTCACTCCCTCTCTCTCTCACTCACACACACACACACATACACACATACACACATACACACACACACACACACACACACACACACACACACACACACACACACACACACTCACACACACACACACACACGCTGACAGTTGCCTGGTTTGCTCCTTATTGTCTGTCACTAATCTGTCACCTTTCCCCATCTTCTGACAGCTCCTCTCTTTAACTGGAACAATTCTATTCCTTTCTCACCATTTCTGAAAAGCTGTGAGCTTAAGACTCAAGAAATACACCCCCCCCCCCCCCACACACACACACACACACACACACACACACAGCACTGCGACCTTCTCACTTCTAATGAAGTCATGCCAGAGACAGCGCAAGTCAGCCATGTGACCCAGAATCCGTCTTTAAGGCGACGCGGTACTAAGGTTTCAGAATGCGTCTCAGTCAACACCGACACTCTCGGGTTGTTCCTCTAGCCTTGCGTTCGCAGCCCGAGCCGCGAGTGGACGGGATGCTTGATGGTAGAAGGGTCTCTCAGGGAGTCTGTCAATATAAACAAGGTGACACCTGATATCTGTGGTTTAAGCCATGGAATGGAGAAGGGCCTTTGTGGTGCCACAGACTCACAGAGCATGTTCCGGAAAGATATTCAGATCCAAAGCAGTTGTGCTCTTTAATCACTTGTCTGTGAGACATGGATTTAGAAGGTGATTTGACTCTGTGAATTGTGAATCATGTGCCTGTGTATGACCATGTGTAATGTGAGATTTTTGTTGTTCATGTATTTTTATCAATTTTTCTGAAGCTGTACACCCCACAACACAATTCTGAACAAATACATTCACTGAAGAGCACAGCCCCTTTGCTTGAGGCGTCAGAGGAGGAGACATGTGTGTTCATGCAAGCAGGTGTGTGTGACTGATCTCCCTCTCCCCTGTGTCTGTGTGTGTGTGTGTGTGTGTGCCCTGCAGCAGGTACCCCAGAGAGCCTGGCAGAAAAGGAGCTTCAGCTCTCCACCATGATCACCCAGCTGATCAGCCTGCGCGAACAGCTCCTGGCCGCCCACGATGAGCAGAAGAAGCTGGCCGTCTCGCAAATGGAGAAGCAGCGCCAACAAATGGAGTTGGCCCGCCAGCAGCAGGAACAGGTGTGTATGTGTGTGTGTATGTGTGTGTGTGTGTGTGTTTATGCATGTGTGTTTGTGTGTATTTTATTGTGTATTTAGAGAGTGGGAAAGTATGAGGGGGGGGCTGGGGGCATATGTTTTATGTAGGTTGGGTTATGCTGTCTCTACCTTTCTCTTTCTACTCTTTCTCACTATCTGTCTATTTGGTTCTCACCTGTTCCACACCTCTGTGTCACACTTTCCTCCCTGAAGACATGTCATTTCTCATTCACCGTGGGTTCTCACCTTAGTCCTCTCTGAAACGCACATGAAGGTTGTGATAAGTCAATGGAAAAGGGAATCCATTTGGGAACCAAAAAAAGAGACTGAAATCTTTCTAATGTCAAACGATATTTCATTTGTTACTCTCATAAAATAGGAAACGGTTGTTTGTTCCGGAAACCTCTCCGTGTCTTTACGGTGTCTGTGATATAGATGCAGTGTGAAATGTGGAGCCCTCTTCTACTAAATTCGTATTAGATCAATCCCTGCGTTAAAGCCATAGCACAAATCAGGCAAATGAGCCATATTGTACAAATCAGCAAATTAACACAGTCCATGAACTGCTTTAATGTCTGAAAATGAATAACGGAGAGATCTGTCCACATCAGTAATGTTTCTATTACCAGCCTCGTCTGATTGCACTCCCATACATATGAGAGCTAGGGTAAATTTGTTTCAGTTTCATGAGACCAGGTTATGTATTGTATGCAGTTTTGTGCATATTTAATATTGCACAGAGAGTGAAATAGCAGGTAGGCTTATCCATTTAATGGCAAAATAAAATGGGAGGCGTCAGGGAGGGGTGCGAAGCCTGCCTGAAGTTCGAATGTCATTTAGTCATTCAGACACGACACAGTAATTAACTGTTGACACTTGTGAAGAAGCCAGCACAAATTAATCCTGACACATTTGCAGACGAGCGCTATCTAACAGTGAACACTTTGTAATTATATTTGAAAATGAAAATTAAATGACACTTAAAACTAGGTTGTCATGCTTAGTGAGGCGAGGGGCACAGTGTGGAGGAGCCGGGAAGGGATGCGCTCACAGGGGGGTGGGGGGGTACTGGAGAAGGAGGAGGTGGGGGAGGTGGGGGGTACTGGAGAAGGAGGAGGTGGGGGAGGTGGGGGGTACTGGAGAAGGAGGAGGTGGGGGAGGTGGGGGGGTACTGGAGAAGGAGGAGGTGGGGGAGGTGGGGGGTACTGGAGAAGGAGGAGGTGGGGGGGGTGGGGGGGTACTGGAGAAGGAGGAGGTGGGGGAGGTGGGGGGGTACTGGAGAAGGAGGAGGTGGGGGAGGTGGGGGGGTCCCGAATACTGACAAACCACACCCACCCTCGGCAGTCACAGCCATGATGCTCATCCGTAAACATGCCAATCCCCCCCCCTCACACCTCCAGGCAGAGATGCGCGCACACACACTAGCGAGGCGAATAAGCAGAGTTGAGCTGAGCTTCTTTGGCTTCCTGCTATTCTCTTATCCACGCACTGATAATGCATTGATCATAGTCAGGAGGTTCAAGGCAGCAGAAGGTTTTCTTCATGCACTCCCCCTTACATTCTCACAGATTCTCCTGCACAGATTCTTTTCTTTGCACGCTCTCTCTCTCTCTTCCTGCCCTCTTTCTTCCTCCTGTCCTCTCTCTCTCTCTCTCTCTCTCTCTCTCTCCCTCTCTCTCGCTCTCTGTGGATCTGGGTGATAACCATTTTTCCAACCCACACGACTGTGAACATTGTGCCGGCTGCCTCCCTTTATTGATGTGTTAACCAGCCGATGAAAGCATGTATGCCTTGTTTACCATGGAGGGCCTGGAGGTCAGGGAGTTTGCGGTTTAAAGCTTGACAAAGCCTGTTTACACACGTCAGAGTGCCCTTTGTAACATGACCGGCCCGGATAGCATTGTGGATTCTTGTGAAGAAAACAGGTTGGGTAGGCCAAGTGTTCACCCCCCCCTCCCCAGCCAATGTGAGCTTGTCTGAAGAGAGGAAATGTGCATGGTTGGTTTTGATTGGTAGGTAGGCCCTTCCTCTCCGTCTGTCTTTGCCTGGTGATGGGATATGATGTGATCTGGTTTTCTCTTCTGTTCTGTTCTCAGATTGCAAGACAACAGCAGCAACTTCTGCAGCAGCAGCACAAAATCAATCTTCTCCAGCAGCAGATTCAGGTCAGCAATGTGCTTGTGGATCCCACCCCAGACACACACACACGCACACGCACACGCACACACACACGCACACGCACACACACACACACACACACACACACACACACACACACACACACACACACACACACACACACACACACACACTCACCATAAACCGTGTCCATGTTCTAGTGCAATCATGAACAGTAGACCTTTCAGGAGTTGCATGTGAACTTCACATATCAAATATTTCACAGTGGTAGCAAAGGAAAACCCTCAGATACTCATCTGGGACACTTGGATCTCTAAAGAAACAAACACAAGCCCATACAGCACAACTTCTCCACTGTCATTTGCCTTCTTTTTTTCTGTTGGCCTCTTTCTTTTTGCACTTTCTTTTTTTGCGCATATCTCGTTATAAATATTACAGTCACCATTCAGTTGCATGATAATTGGCTGATTATAATTGGGAGAGGTATGAATGAAGGGGAATAATTAGCACTTCCTAATTAAAATAGTGCAAAGGGAGTAAAAAAAAAGAAGAAGAAACCCAACAACACCTAGCGGAGCATGTTTTCATGTTTGTGGAAAAGTGCCTGAGGGTCCAGGACATGAAAGAGTGTGGTAAATGCCTCTGAAATTACATTGTCCCAGCTGAGTGACACGGCAGGCCTGTTGACAGCGTGGCCGCTACTGGTGCGCCCTTATTGTTTACGAGGCGGGTCAAAAGAAGCCCTTTCCATCATAGTCCACTCGGCAGTAACCAACTGTTTGAAGAGTCCGCATGTCGTATTGCTACGCAAAGTTTGCCCTTCCACAAATATTTATCCATCCATCTTGAGCAAATTTGAGGGGTTTTTCAAAGGTCGACATTAAAGGTGCACTTACCAATAGGTTTGTTTAATATTTACTGAAGCTTTAAAGCGATTAGCCTGGTGTAGCAGCTTACTGTACATATGTACTGTGCTCTGGTCATTTTCAACAAACGTCCGCCTCTCTTCGGAGTAGATTGTGTTGATTGTGCTTTTTTCCCACAAGTAATTATGGCAGCTGAGAAAGAACTGGAAATTGAGAGGGAGGGAGCTGTAGAATTCACACGAGACACAAATGAAGAGAAATTTAACAAGGGCGTCATAAATAAACATGACATATTTACAAAGAAAAAAGAAAATCAGGAGGAGATTGAGGCTAAGGAGATGAAGTAGAGTGCCAGTGGTGTGTGTGTGTGTATGTGTGTGTGTGTGTGTGTGTTTGATGTTCCAGCTAGGAAGGCTAGTGGACCACCCAGGCTGTGTGGTGGATGTGTACAAGCTGCCACAGTGCTAGGCAGTGGGCAGTGGTCAAGGTCACTACACACGTGGCCCCCGCTTTAAAGCCAAGGGCGTGGGGTGCGGCTTGTGCCAACAGAAGCCCTCTTTTCTCTCTCTCTCTCTCTGTCTTTCTCCCTCTCTCTTTCTCGCCCTCCCTTCCTCTTTCATTTCCCCCCCCTTGCTCTCACGCCCAGCGGAGACAGGTACTGCTCTCCTCCACCTTGCCTCCTCTGCCTTTGGAAGGCTGCACGAGAAAACAAGCACTTGGGTACCTGCCCACCTAGTACTACTCACTGCAGTTTTAACAACTTCCATTGTCAGATGGTGGTCTGAGTAAGCCCTCTCCACTTTCTCCCCGTCTCAGAAAAACAAACATACAGA